>NW_026879595.1:0-27549 GCF_032173495.1 Musca vetustissima | reverse complement strand
TTTTTGTAGAAGCCAACAAATGCTACTACTGTGTAAGTAAGCAGTGTAGAAACAAGGTCAGAACAAACTCACACTCTACAAGACGCTGATACCACACGTGTTGTTATATGGATCTGAGAGAAAAAATCCTGCGAAAGATCTATGAACCGATATGCGTTGATGGTGAATATCGGCGTCGAATGAACAATGGCATTATAGACGTTTAGAATGTGTACCAGATTGGCACAAACTGGATCGGCTTTAACCCTAAAATTAATTTTCATATGTTTAAAACGTTTGACCTTTAGGCTAACTTTCTAGTTTTGGTCTATTCTGAGGCTTATATTAAAACTATATAAATATATATGGGAACTATATAAAATATATATGGGAACTATATCTAAATTTGAAAAGATTTTTCCCAATTTCAATAGAATTCCAGCTCTGTCTGTTCACCAAAAACCAAATTGTACCAGATTTGTACCATTCTGTACTTTTCGTAATCATATTCCAAAGTTGCAACTTTTTCGTGTCCATAAAATTTTGTATAAGTACGAATTTCTAAAACTACCCCAGTAATGTTCTCCAATAATAACCTTTAGTCCACATTTAAGGATTCCAGCTCTATCCGTTCACCACACTCCAACAGTAATTTTAATCATAAATGTCAGGATCCCAGCCCTATCCGTTCACATAAATTTCATAAAACTACTTCTATATCTCAATCCTACACTCCACCCTTAATTTTGATTCCAAATTGTAGGGTTCCCGCTCTCACAAAACGAATTGTACCCTATTTAGTACCATTTAGTGCTTCTCGTATCCAAGAGTACGAAATTCCAATACTACCTTAATTCTGTGATTTGCATTCTAAATTTAAGTTTAGTACCATTTAATTTAGTACACAAAATGACAAATTTACAAAACTACCGACATATTTCAATCCTGCACTCCAACAGTAATATTAATTTAATCAAAATTTCAGGATCTCAACCCTATCCATTGGTACCATTTAGTACTTTTTGTTTCTATAATTAAACTACGTCAATCCTACACTTCAAAAGTAATTATAATTCCAAAATTCTGGAGTCCAACTCTATCCACTTAATCAAGTTGTACCAAATATAGTACCATTTAGTACACATACGTACTATGCTTCCATGCCTTAATTCTATATTCTAAAAGCAACCATTATTCCAAATTTTAGTTTTCCAGCTTTCTCCGTTCACCCAAATCCAAATTGTACCATATCTAGTGCCTATAAGTATAATTATCTTTCTAAGTCCCCAAAAAATGACCATCTCTTCCACATCCATCTTACTTTAAAAATAATTCATTTTTTTTTTTTTTTTTTTTTTTTTTGGAGTACAACTTTCTTGCATCCAAATTCTACATAGAGAAGATTGTATGCCTTACCCCCAAAACCCAAGGTAAGCTAATCAAACTTTACTTAATTTTTTGTTTGCTAATTTATTATAATCTCTTTTGCTCACCTATAATTCATTCATTACTTTTGCTAATAACAGCGATGAGCATTTTGAGAATTTAGGACGGAATAACATTAACATCATTGCCAACTTCTTGGCACCTCATTATTTGGCCATTTGTCTTAATAATACTTGGTACCTATAAAACAAAAAAAAAAAAACAAAACTTGAACTTTGATGGAAATGTGAAAGAAGAAAAAACAAAAATAAAATAATTAAGAAAAATCTTAACGATTTCTTTAACAGCAAAATGGACAGTTTTCCGAAGAAGAGAAATAAACCCAAAATAACACCAGCACGAAGAAGAACGAATGGAGTTTTGGCCTCATTTTATGGCAAGGGAATATGAAAACTTTTTTGATTTTATTCCCTTTATCATCATCAGCTGGTATCCAACCGGTATTGCATTGACTTGGGAGAGGAAAGCAAGATGTTCATTCAAAAGTAAATCTTTGGGGGTAGTTAAGGCCCATTAATTAACTTTTGGCCGGTTTTATCATTTTTTTTTTTTTGTTTATTCATTCAAAGTGCTATTGGAAATATATTCTCACTAATGTAAATAGGTGTCGGTAATTAGGATGTTCTGAAGTGTCCAAAATAGAAATTTTTGACTACAGTTCGACTTACAGATAATATACCCTACACTAAGCAGCAGGGTATTGAATACTGGAAATATACATAGGGTTACATGAATAATAAGAATATACTTAGGGTTTTATGAATATATTCATTCTGATCTCTATCTGACCATATCAGCAATGCAATTTCCAATTAACCAATACCTCGTTATATTGTTGTCTATAATTGACGTCATGTTAATATTCCATGCTACATGTTTTCAGACCAAAAAGAATCATGAATGACTGAGCAATTCTACACGCACACATACAGATACACATTCTTTTAATACAAAGTCAAGATGAGAATTGGCACGAAAAAAGTTTTAATAAGTAATTTCTTGGGATCCACTTAATTAAAGTTTAATAGAAATTAATTAAACTTTTGTTTATTATGACTAACATATATTTAATCTCTAGCGTAGTTTTTTATACCCTTCACCACACTGAGGTACAGGGTATTATGTCTTTGTGCATATGTTTGTAACAGGCAAAAGGAATCAATATAGACCCATGGTTCCTTTTGAGAATATGCATATAATCACTTTTTAAGTCGATTTATGCATGTCCGTCCGTCCGTCTGTCTGTCCATGTTAAATTGTAAACAAAGTACAGGTCGCATTTATTATCCGAATTGCATGAAATTTGGTACACGTCACTTATTTGGCCCAAGGACGAACCCTATTGAAATTGGGAAAAATCGGTTCAGATTTAGATATAGCTCCCATTATATTTTCGTCCGATTTAAGGTAAAAGGTGCACCAAAGTCCCTATATATCTTTCGATTTGCACGAAATTTGGCACAGCGTACTTAATTAAGCCTAGAATGGTGGGTGCTAAGTTTCATAAAAATCGGTTCTGATTTAGATATAACTCCCATATATATTTTCGTCCGATTTATGGAAAATGGTGTACCAAAGTATCTGTATACCTTTCGATTTCCACGAAATTTGGTACAGCGTACTGAATAAAGTCTAGAATGATGTGTGTTAAGTTTCGTGAAAATCAAAAATGCGACGTCTGTTAAGATTCATCTGTTGAATTTACCCAAAGTGGTGAAGGGTATCATACAGTCGGCCCCGTCCGACTTTACCACTTTCCTTACTGGTTTTTATACCCTTCACCACACTATGGTACAGGGTATTATGTATTTGTGCATATGTTTGTAACAGACAAAAGGAATCGAGATAGACCCATGGTTCCTTTTGAGAATATGCATAGAATCACTTTCTGAGTCGATTTATGCATGTCCGTCCGTCCGTCCGTCTGTCCGTCCGTCTGTTGATGTTAAATTGTAAACAAAGTACAGGTCGCATTTATAATCCGATTTGGCTGAAATTTGGTACAGCTCATTTATTTGGCCCAAGGACGAACCCTATTGAAATTGGGAAAAATCGGTTCAGATTTAGATATAGCTCCCATATATATTTTTGTCCGATATACGGACTTTAGACGCTGCAAATCATTCGATTTGCACGAATTTTTGCATAGCGTACTGAATTAAATCTATAATGATGTGTGCCAAGTTTCGGGAAAATCGGTTCAGATTTAGATATAGCTCCCATATATAGTTTCGCTCGATTTTTGGTAAATGGTGCACCGAAGTCCCAGAAAATCTTTGGATTTGCACGATTTTTGGTATTGCGTACGAAATTAAGTCTAGAATGGTGTGTGCCAAGTTTCGTGAAAATCGGTTCAGATTTAGATATAGCTCCCATATAAAAATCTTTCGATTTGCACGAATTTTTGCATAGCGTACTGAATAAAGTCTATAATGATGATATGTGCTAAGTTTTGTTAGGATCCCATCTGTTGAATATACCAAAAGTGGTGAAGGGTATCATATAGTCGGCCCCGTCCGACTTTACTACTTTCCTTACTGTTTTTTTTTTTGAAGAACTGATAGCCGTGACATGGAGATTTTAGATGTAGTATCAAGGTCATAAAATGTACAAAGGAATTGCTAAAATTAGAATCAGATGCTGAACTGAAGATGAGTATGAGCAGAGCGTTGACTTAATCATAATACTTGAAGAACCAAATACAAGGAGTACGTGTATTGTTATTAATTACAATGAGTATTTATTACCCTGTATCGACATTTTAAGGCAGGTAACCTGAAAAAATTAAAAATAGTGTTAAATCAGATCTTATTCGCAGTTGATGTAGTTTTAGAAGAATGATATGAAGGGCTAAATATTCTCTATCAAACATTAGTATCACTGAACATAAGAGCTTTATGTTTCTCCGAATCTATATTCCGAGCCTGAGCAATATTTCGTGATATTTGCGCACTCCTTACCGATTGGGGGCAACAGCTCCAACGCGGCATTTTTCCGAATCATATTTTCCAGGAGTAAAATTAACACAAAAAATGTTTTGGTCCACTTGACCCGTTAAATATTCATTAGTTGGGCAGATCGTCCCCCTGGAAAAAATTATAATGTGTGGCTTGTAATTGTGCGATACCAGAAAAAAAATCAGTAAGGAAAGTTCAAAATTAGGACAGGGCCGATTATATGATACCCTTCACCACTATGGGAGCATACAAGAGGCGCTAATATACCCAATATCCTGTAGATAGAAGAGACATATACTCTTTAGAGGACCTTTGAAATGGAATCGGGAGAAATTAAATGTGTGATCTATGTGTGAAATTTGAACTTATTGCAAAATCCCATGGACATACCATTCTTAAATCTATGAAATATTCCATGTCCATCGGGTAGACTTGTATTCTTTGGTGTACCATTTGTATAAAACCGAGCAAAATTATGTATGTATATAAATCTGGACCTAATTAAGCAACGGTGGCATATTTGATATGCACAATGCGCCTTCCACAATTTTATCTGGTATATATGGAACAGATGTAGGCACCTCGGTAGACCATTTACGTAAAATCAGATGAATTATGGGACATATATCTAAACCTGAAGCGATATTCACAAAACTTAACACACATCATTGTAGACTTAATTCAGTACGTTATGCTAAATTTCGTTCCAATAGGAAAATATATAGGGGATTTGGTGCACCATTTACATAAAATCGAACGAACATATATATGGGAGCTTTATCTAAATCTGAACTGATTTTCACGAAACTTAACACACATCATTCTAGACTTAATTCAATAAACTGTGCCAAACTTCATGGAAATCGAAAGATATATAGGTGCACCATTCACCTTAAATCGGACGAAAATATGAATGGGATTTATACCTAAATCTGAAAAGATTTTAACGAAACTTGATACACATCATTCTACACTTAATTCAGTACGCTGTGCCAAATTACATGTAAATCGAAAGATATATGGGGCTTTGGTATACCATTTACATTAAATCGGACGAAAATATATTTTCACGAAACTTGATAAACTTCATTCTACCCTTAATTCAGTACGCTATGCTAAATTACGTGTACATCGAAAGATATATAGGGACTTTCGTACAACATTTACATTAAATCGGACGAAAATATAAATAGAAGCTATATCTAACTCTGAACCGATTTTCACGAAACACACATCATTCCACACTGAATTCAGTACTCTATGCGAAATTTCGTGGAAATCGAAAGATATATGGCGCTTTGGTGTACCATTTACATTAAATCGGACGAAAATATATATGGGGGCAATATCGAACTCTGAACCGATTTTCACAAAACTTGATACACATCATTCTACATTGAATTCAGTACGCTATGCCAAATTTCGTGGAAATCGAAAGATATATTAGGACTTTTGTACACAAATTACATTAATTGGGGCGAAAATATATATGGGAGCTATAACTGAATCTGAACCAATTTTTCCCAATTTCAATAGGGTGCGTCCTTGGACCATTTTATCTGTGAGCTGTGCCAAATAACATCCAATTCGGATCATAAATGCGACCGGTATTTTGTTTACAATTTATCTCGTTTACATATGCACAAAAACATAATATCCTGTACCACAGTGTGGTGAATGGTATAATAATTTTTAGAAGTGTGATATACAATAAGAACCCAAGATGTCGAATTACAGCCAATTAGGTTGGAAAACGTCTCCAAAATCCCCAAAATACAGAATATTGGGAGTGCCGTCATATGGGGGCTACATCCAAAACGTGGACCGATATATGCCATTTGCCGTACCAAACATCCTAGGAGTACCAGCAATGTCTTTGCAAAACTTCAGAGCTCTATCTTGAATATTGTGATTTCAATAGACGGACATGCGTATATCGACATAGAATTTTATTCGGATCAAAAATAAAATTACAAAAATATTATTTCAAAATGAAGCTGTTATTTTAATTTCAGTGAAATCAAAAATATTTTTTCGAGCTGTTGTTGTGATCAAACACATAAAAGTATAAAGATACGACAATCGATACGTCAACAATTTCCAATAGATGGCTTTTCCTCTGTTGTTACGATATCATAACAACAGAGCAAACAATATTAAACTTTTTAAACGCTATATCGCCAGCTTATAAAATAACAAGTGAAGAAGCGTTAAGTTCGGCCGGGCCGAACTTTTCATACCCATAGTTATACTGACAGGTACTTGAAATGAAAATATAGGGAAAATACCAAAAAGTGGACCTATACCGACATTTCTACAAACCTATTATGTAAACCATAATACAAATTTCAAAATGGATAATTATACCCTCATACCCCTTATCCCCCATATACCCTCAGCCTTAGGCTAATGAGGATGTATACACTTTGACACGGTGAAAATGTGCATCATCGAAATATATTTGATTTAGACCCCATGTTTCTTTGGACAAAATCCATTTCAGAAAATTTAGATTTCATCCAAACTTTGCCTATCTTACTATTTCTTCCGAATTTTGTTCAATTTCGAAGATGAGGAATATCGGTCCACTCCTTCTGGTACCTCCCACACAGTGGCTAGGTCTAAATGTGGGTTATAGTTCATTATCGAACCTTACGTTCTAGTTTTTTATCTCGATATCCTCCGCAGGTGAAAAGATTACAACAGAGTCTTAGCACCAAACCCAAAACACAGAACAAATCAGATAAAGATTTTAATATAAAAAATGGAATTATATGGGGACTACCCCTAAAAAGGTGTGAACATTAATAATTTTTGATGGGGGTACAAAATACCAAAGTTTTAGAGAATTCGGTTGAAAAATGCAATCATGAACCCCAAAATACCGAAAATTGGGTGTACCCGTATATGGGGGCTACCCGAAAAATAGGACCTATGTTCACATTTTTTTTGTGGAGAGATTTGGAACCTATTAAGAATTCAAAATACTAAATTACAGCCAATTCGGTGGAAAAATACGATCAAAACCCCCAAAATTCTGAAAATTAGGAGGTACCGTTATGAGGGAGCTACCAGAAAAAGTGGACCTATATTTATACTTTTTTGTGGAGACATTTAGTACCCAATAGGAACCCAATATACCAAATTTCAGTGAATTCGATTGAAAAACGCGCTCAAGAACCCCAAAATACCGAAAATTGGGGAGGGTACCCTTATATGGGAGCTATTCCTAAACATGGACAAAAGACAACCCTATGCAAAATTTCAGCACCCTATCTCAATTCCTTCAGAAGATAGCGTGATTACAACAGACGAACGGACGGACGGACAGACGGACATGACTAGATCGTCTTAAAATTTTACCCTGGTCAAGAATATAAGTACTTTAAAGGGTCGGAAATGAATGAAACGAAAACATTATTACGTATTTGCTTTTTTATTGTTAACATGCATCTGTTATGCCTGATTCCTCCTGGATATTTGTTCATAAACTATTTTGTCAAAATGCATTTTGTCGAGTCTTAACGGTTTCTATGTTTTGTTATGATATATTAAGATATCCTAGTTGTTCAAAAAATATCAATTGTCTGTTATTATATAGTTATATAGCTAGTTACTTGGTGATCTAGTTACTTCATATCCCAAAAAGGAACACAAAATAGACTGTTTGATTTTTTTGTCCATTTAAAAAATTGTCTACGCACATCATACCAATACAGTAGTTACTGGTAATGCAAAGGGTAATGAATCGACTATCGAAATGACTGTATACTGGTAAAGTAGGCAGGGGACAATTGACTTCCCCAATGACATACCCATGTTAAATTTACCAGTCTAGGGCATGAAGGGGTAACTAGTGGTACTTACAGGTAATTAGTTAAATATCTAGTTCATCACCAGTTACTCGAACTACTGGGATGGTGTTGTGACAGTGTTGTATTTCATATACATACAACACTGTTAGAGTGTTGTATTTGATATATGAATTTTGTTTTAACTTTTATTTGATTATCGTATTTTTTTCGCATATTATGCAAATCCAAACCTCTCGTCCTTTATATTTTCCGAGAAGTCCATATGGAATTAAGTGACGAGAAAAAGTTTACCTAATTAAATTTCAAATATTTAATAATAATGCAAACTAATGAAGCAATAGTTCTACACACGCTGGCATTTACATCAAATGTACTTTCCAATTACATGTACAAAATACTACACACTGACATACACAAATATAAACATATTACATATGTTTGAATTAATAGTGTAGTTACAGTTGTTGTAAATTGGTAACATTGATCATCGTAGCGTCAGATGGGAATATTCATTGCAGATGAAATGCAAACGAAAATATCCATATAATTTTTTATTATTTTCAGATTGTTTGCCCTTACAAGGATCTTATACATTGTAGAAATATTTATTTCACCTTTCCTGGTTTTAACTTCCTAAACTTCCTATTATTATATATTAATGAATCTCAAATAGGCACACGAGAGAGCAACTCAAAATGACCTCGCTATAGTTTGTATATAATGTTAAACTTCTTCAACCTATGACCAACACAATAAATGTTCTTCTTTTCACGTATAAATCTCTAATTGTATATTATCAAAACAAAAAAAAAATCCATCAAATAACCTTCTTTGCCTTTTATCCCATAGACAACTGTAATGATGTGCCTGCCTTGTGGTTATACATATTTTCGTAAGTTATATCTAACATATAAAATTCAATAAATTATAAGTGAATAATTATATGATAGTGTGGCTTAATGTATTTAAGAAACATGCCAACTAGCAGTAAGTAGATTATACATATGTCAGTATTTTGCTCGAAGCATTCAATATCTAGATAAGACACTTCTCAAAATCCAGGATGTGAAAATTTCTTAAGGAAATGTGTATGCGAATGAGTGTGTATGTGTGAATTTGTAATATTTCTTTATGAAATTACCGACCACAGTGTGGTTATTGTATGGATATATTTGTGCATAACTATCAATGGGGGCAGATGTTGGTGGTGTAAATCCAGAAAAATTGAATAAATTTTGAATGAAATTTAATTTGTGTAAATAACAAAATTATTCCAGAGGGCTAATGGATGAAATGAATACCTATATGTTTTAATGGGAAAACATTATATGTAGTTATACCCTATATCATTATGTAGAATTTTTGACCCCCTTCTCGGGGACAATTTTTTTTTTTTTTTTTTTTTTTGATTTAAGTCGAATCTACACTAATTCAAGAATGTCCTTACACAATTTCAAGTGAAAATCTCAAGAACTCTTGAAGATATAGCCGATTTATTGTGTCAGCATCAAGTGACGGCTAAAGCGCTTCTCAAACTTTAAACGCGTTTTTCTCTTTTGCGAATAGCAGGCACGATAACTCAAAAACTAATAATCCAATCGGTTCCAAATTTTTACACGTTTCTCTGTGAGTGTATAGTTATCGTATGAAATAGGATAAAGCCAATCGGCGAAGATCTTCCTTATTTTTTAACATGGGTTTTGGTAAAAATCGGCGATTTTCCAAAAATATTTTTTCAAAGCTCCACCATTTTGTTACTTTTAGAGCAATGTCAATAACCCTAGTTCATTATAGACCCAAACATGTACTCTTTCCAACACCGTTGGAATTTTCGGATTCCGACGTTCCAGTGAGGAGTTACCACGCCCGCCATCAAAAATAAGGACTTTTCTTTAATTACAAAAAACAACAACAAAACAATAACAAAATTTTTTGTAAATTATTTTTCTTCTCTTCTAAATCTTCAAATATATATGTGCAAAGTTACAAACCTTAACAAGCATTGGTATAGATTTACCAGCCCATTGAAAATCTTGAAAAATTAAAATTAAAATCGAGAATTTAATGGGGCGGCCTGAACATTTTATACCCTCCACGACGTGGGTTGCATTCAGGACATTTATATGTGGACTATGTTATGGTGTTATGTTATAGTAGGTTATTCATGCTCCAAAAAATAGTTTTTCAAATTACAGGCACTCTAGTGGGAAAACTTAAATGGGATTTTTATACCCTACACAACTATGTTGTCAGGGTATTATAGCTTTGTACAGCCCCAAAAGTTTGTAACGCCGCGAAATATTGGTCCTAGACTCACCTTTAAGTATACCGATCGTCATACCTCGACTAGCTGAGTCGATCTAGACATGTGTGTCCGTCCGTTCGTCCGTCTGTCCATTATAATTTCTAAACACGATACAGGCCACAGTTATGAACCAATCTTCACCAAATTTTGCATGTAGGATGGGTTCTGGCCAATGAAGAGCGCTATTGTTTATGGTAAAGATCGGTTAATATTTAGGGGATGAAATGGACCAAATACATAATTTTTTCCGCTCCAGAGGCCGCAATTATGGCGGAAAGGGATCGGACCAAAGGGATCGGACCAAAGAATATGCATGCCTGTTTTGATAAGGATTGGTCAATATTTAGCGGGTCAAATGGACCCTTACTTTTGTGTGAAAAATTACAAAATTTGCATTCTATGACGTATATATTTGCCCATAAATGACCCAGACCCGAGAAGTTGATAGTATGTTCAAGACCTTTGGCTGACCTTTAAATTGATACCAATTACATGATCGTATATACTCGTATGTAGGAGTTACACTTAAATAGTATCCCATTACCACACTAGAGGGCGGAAATATAGCGCTGATCGTTTTGAAATTTTCCATGAGATCCCTGTTATGCTCAAGGACAACGCCTATATTTTTCGGTGATGATCAAATAATAATTTTGGGATGATGTGGACCGAAAACTTAATTTGTTTGTGTTTAGTTTTTTTCGAGTCGATCTATAGGCCACAATTGAAAGCCCAACATCACAACATAACCCACGGTAAAGAGAATCTAGACAAGTATAGCCCTCGTCTATTGAATATTAGAAATATTTGATGACATATAGTCTGTCAAGAGTGTGCAAATATCGCGAAATTTTGCCCAATCTCTGAATATACAACCACATAAAGTTAGATTTTCGTGGAAGTTGTGTAGGGTATCAGATGGTCGGCCCCGTCCGACTATACTGCTCCGCTCACTGGTTTTAATTTATGTATTTTTTTTTTAATCAGGAATCTAAAATAGCTAATTATTAGAAAAATCGATTAAAAATGGATTAATATCAACAAGTGAAAAAGCGTTAAGTTCGGCCGGGCCGAACTTTTGATACCCTCCACCATAGATATACAAAAAGGTAGTTGAAATGAAAATGTAGGGAAAATACCAAAAAGTGGACCTATACCGACATTTCTACAACGCGATTATGTAAACCATAATGTGAACCATGTTCCACAAAATAATGATTTCATCCAACCTGTGCCTATCTTATTATTCTTCCAAACTTAGTTCAGGTTCGAAAATGTGGACTATTGGTCCACTCCCTCTGATACCTCCCACACAGGTGCTAGGCCTAAATGCGGGTTATAGTTCATGTAAAGTTCATTATCGAACCTTACGTTCTAGCTTTATCTCGATATCCTCCGCAGGTTAAATGATTACGGCAGACTCTTAGAAACAAACCCAAAACGCGGAACAAATTAGATAACTATTTTAATATAAAAAAGGGGGTTATATGGGGACTACCCCAAAAAGGGGGCGAATATAAATAATTTTTGGTAGGGAGATTTGTTACCATATACGAATACAAAATACCAAATTGCAGCGAATTCGGTTGAAAAACGCGCTCAAGAACCCCATAATACCGAATATTTTGGTATTTATATGAGGGCTACCCGAAAAAATGGACCTTTCTTCATATTTTTTTGTGGAGATATTTGGTACCTATTAAGAACTCAAAGTACTAAATTACAGCCAATTCGGTGGAAAAATATGACCAAAACCCCCAAAATACTGTAAATTAGGAGGTACCCTTATATGGGGGCTACCAGAAAAAGTGGACCTATATTTATAATTTTTTGTGGAGACATTTAGTACCCCATAAGAACACAATGTAGCAAATTTCAGCGAATTCGGTTGAAAAACGCGCTCAAGAACCCCAAAATACCGAAAATTGGGGGGTACCCTTATATGGGAGCTATACCTAAACGTTGACCGATATATCCCATCTTCGAACTTGACCTGCCTGCAGACAAAAGACAACCCTATGCAAAATTTCAGCACCCTATCTCAATTCCTTCGGAAGATAGCGTGATTACAACAGACGGACAGACGGACGGACATGGCTAGTTCGTCTTAGAATTTTACCCTGATCAAGAATATATATACTTTATAGGGTCGGAAATGAATATTTCGATGTGTTACAAACGGAATGACAAAATTAATATACCCTCCATACTATGGTGGAGGGTATAAAAAAGAAGCGGAACTTCTGTGTGAAGTTGTATCAAAACTTGGACCTATGTATAAACCGCAAAAATTGGCATATAAGTCTGACGATTGGAAAATACGGCTAAAGTCTTCAAAATAACGAAAATAGGATGGTACCGTTCTATGTGAGCTATACCAAACAGTAAAGTGATATTGATAATTTTTGGAGAAAATTTTGACACCCTATACAAATTTGATAAATCAAATTAGAGCGAATTCGATTGAAAAAACTTGCCTAACCCTCCAAAATAGCGATTATATACGGCTACCCAGCCACTTAGGCCAATAGTGATCGTTTTTGGTAGGGAGATTTCTTACTCATTACACCCTTCGTGCATATGTTTGTAACACGCAAAATGAATCGAGATAGAGCCATAGTTTCTTTTGAGAATATGCATAGAATCAATCGATTTAGTATGTCAGTCCGTCCATGTGTTTTTGTGAGCAAAGTACAGATCGCAATTATGATCCGAATTTGATGGAATTTGGCACAGGTCACTTATTTGGCCAAAGGACGAACCTCATTGAAATTGGACAAAATTTTGCACAGCGTACAGAATTATGTCCAGATTGGTGTACGCTACGTTCCCATATATAATTTCGCCCGATTTTACTTCCAATATTTGTCCGATCGCGGCAACATTTTGCACGGCTTACTGAATTAAGTCCAGTTTTATGTCTGTGAAGTTTTTTTTTTTTGAAATCGGTAAGACTTCAGATAAAGCTCCCATATAAAGTTTCGTCCGATTTTATGTGAATGATGCATCAAACTCCCAATTTTTTTTTTATACCCTCCACCATAGTATGGAGGGTATATTAATTTTGTCATTCCGTTTGTAACACATCGAAATATTCATTTCCGACCCTATAAAGTATATATATTCTTGATCAGGGTAAAATTCTAAGACGATCTAGCCATGTCCGTCCGTCCGTCTGTTGTAATCACGCTATCTTCTGAAGGAATTGAGATAGGGTGCTGAAAATTTGCACAAAGTTGTCTTTTGTCTGCAGGCAGGTCAAGTTCGAAGATGGGATATATCGGTCCACGTTTAGGCATAGCTCCCATATAAGGGTACCCCCCAATTTTCGGTATTTTGAGGTTCCTGAGCGTGTTTTTCAACCGAATTCGCTGAAATTTGGTACTTTGAGTTCTTATTGCGTAGCAAATCTCTCCACAAAAAATTATAGGTATAGGTCAATTTTTTCGGATAGCCCCCATATAAGGGAACCCCCAATTTTCGATATTTTGGGGTTCTTGAGCGCGTTTTTCAGTCGAATTTGCTGCAATTTGGTATTTTGTAGTCGTATATGGTAACAAATCTCCCTACCAAAAATTTTGAATATTCGCTGCCTTTTTGGGGTAGTCCCCATATAACCCCCTTTTTTATATTAAAATATTTATCTGATTTGTTCCGCGTTTTGAGTTTGGTTCTAAGACTCTGTTGTAATCATTTCACCTGCGGAGGATAGCGATATAAAAAATTAGAACGTAAGGTTCGATAATGATTTATAGCCGCATTTAGACCTAGTCTCTGTGTGGAGGTTCCAGAAGAATTGGACCAATTTTCACCATCTTCAAATATTAACTAAATTTGGATGAAATCTAAATTTTCTGAAACGAATTTGGTCCAAAGAAACATGGGGTCTAGAACGACATTGAGGCACATTTTCACCGTGATAAAGTGTATACACCCTCATTAACCATAATGCTGAGGGTATAATTATCCATTATAAATAAATTTTAAATAAATTTCTGAAATTTGTATTAAGATTTACATAATAATTTACATAATTTTTAGAAATGTTTGTATAGGTCCAGTTTTTGGTATATTCCCTATATTTTCATTTCTAGTACCTGTCAGTATATCTATGGTGGAGGGTATCCAAAGTTCGGCCCGGCCGAACTTAACGCTTTTTCACTTGTTTTCGATTGAGACAAAATTTTGCTCGGCGTACTGGAATTATTACAGGTTGACTTTCGTGAATTTTTGTTGAAATCGGTTTAGATTTAGATTTAGCTCCAAAATATATATTCTCGTCCGATTTTATGTAAATGTTGCAACAAACTTCCAATTTTTGTCCAATTGAGACAACATTTTGCACGGCGTATGGAATAAGCTCCCGATTCATATATGCGAAGTTTTGTTTGAATCAGTTCAGATAAAGATATAGCTACCATTCCTATATTTATGTAAATGGTGCGCCAAACTGCCATGGCTGTCAGATCGACATGTAATTTTTATAAATAAGCAATATCATTTTTAGAGCACCATTAAAATGCTATGCCTATTACTCTATCTATAGGAGTTTTACACATATGCCTCTATTATATGTATCCAAAGTGGTGAAGGTTATCATATAGTCGGCTCCATCGGGCTTTTGAACTTTCCTTATTGGTTTTCAGTGCCAAACACCCTATAAGTAGGAATAATGTTGGTTCAAAGTTCTTATATATTGCGAGCTCTATTATGATTTTGAACAGACAAATGGACATGGATAAATTTTATTCTTATGGTTTCTCCGGAGAATGTGTCGATGTGTTGCCAACACACTCCCCTCTAAAAAAAGGCACCATATGTGAAACTACTTATTTTCTATGCTATAGAATAGGCTCTAATATTAGACAGAATTTTTGCATTCCACGCCTACTTTTCCGTATATTCCTTTTTCTTATATTTTGAATAAAATGGCAATCAGCTCTTGTCAACTAGAACAAAAAATCGATCACGTTTCTGCAATAAAACCCCAAACATAAATGACGAAAAATAACAACAAACTTTTCACATTAATTGCTATCGAAAAATTGTCAATGACCCAAACTTGGAAAAGGAGGAAATTAAATATAACAGTTTTAATAATTACCTTTATGACCCAATACCTTCTACTGGCCGAAGTGATTAGCAGTTTTCTTACCCACCGTCGCATCAACTCTTACAATATGCAAATTTTATTACCTACCACGGAGAAATCGAGAAGAATTCCAAAGCAAAAACATGCGTACATATTACACATTTAAAGAGATTTTATAGATTAGCAGAATTCCCATAGCGTCAATAACATATCTATGCTTATGACCCATTTGACTACCTTTGCCCAACAACAAAAAAAGGGATCACAATCAACATCGAAGTTGTTGTCGCTGTTGTCATTGTTATCGGGTAAGTTTTTCGTTGGCATAACGAATTCTTTGCAAGTTTTCCATCGATATTTTTTTTAATCATAATATTGACAAAAGTTTCGTTTATATTTGTTCCCTTTATGCGGAACGAAGTTTTCCGAAATATTCACCCGCCTTTTGTAGAAATTTTGTTTGAAAATATGGCAGGGGTTTTAGTTGGATGGTATGAAACATTCTCATGCTGATTGAAATTAGTTGATGCATAAAAAGTTTTGTTTGCTAACATTTTCCCTTTTTCGAAATATCAAAGGTAGACAATAAAATGGCGTTACAAGGATGTATGTAAAGTTAGAGGAGAATATTGAATGGGCTAGTTTTTGGGGATGAAAATGTAGCGAATTATAATAATAAGTTGAAAGGATTATAGAGTTCTAGTTATTATGTTAGACTGGATTTTCGACATAGAATTTGTTGAATGTTTTGCAGCATATTTATTCAGTGAATACACCACTAAAAATTGTGATCCGTGAAAAATGTGTTTAATTTTGTATGATTAGAAATGTGATATGCTCATGATGAAATACGAAATCGGAAATATTAGGTTGTTCTCAGAATAAAATGTACCGAACTATTATACCCCCCACCATGAGGTGCTCGTAGAAAATACGTTAACTTGATGAGGACTTTTATGTGGAGAATATGGCAAATTCCGGCCAGAAGGAAAGGAAGGAAGGAAATATCTAGCTACAAACTCCGGTTTGAAAATTGGACTATACATTTTAGCATGCCGAAATCTTGACTAGTAAAAACTCGGCCCGGAAGGATTTATTGATCCCTGGAGGCAATATCATTGTAAATTACCTGGTTGCAGAATTTTTATACTCGAAGAAAGTTAAATACAAAATTACAGACAGTTAGTGCGAAAACCAGGCTAGAAACTTTATCGTAGCAAAAATTAAGTGGGACCTTTGTATGTATTTACCAATATTGACCTACAGTGAAAATTTTCTGTGGATATGTATGTGCCTTACCAAGAACCTGGAATGGCTAATTACAGCTACTACAAGGGATAATGCGGCTAAAATATTGAAAATATTGGCAGATAAAAACAACGTTAAGTCCCAGCCCGGCCGAACTTTTTATACCCTCCACCATGAGGATGACAATCAAAATATCTAAAATAAATGGGGGCCTCCAGGAAAAAACGCGTGCTTTGATTGGGCCTTGAACATACCGAAAAATACGTGAGAGAAAAGCATTGACTTCGCACAACAATTAACAAAATAGCGGAACTTTGAAAAAAAAAAAATTTTGGAAAATCGCATATTTTTGACCACAAACCAATTTAAAAAACCAGTAAGGAAAGTAGCAAAGTCGGACTGGTCCGACTTTATGATACCCTTCACCACTATATGTATATTTTATATATGTAAGAAATATAGGGGCTTTGGTACTCCATTTACATAAAATCGGACGAAAATATATATGGGAGCTATATCACATCATTCTGGACCTAATTCAGTACCTTATGCCAAATGTCGTGCAAATCGAAAGATATATGGGGACTTTGTGCCCCATTTACCTTAAATTGGACGAAAATATATATGTGAGCTATATCTAAATCTGACCCGATTTTCTCGAAACTTAAGACACTTCATTTAAAGGTTAATTCACTACTCTATGCCAAATTTCGTGCAAATCGAGTGATATATATAGGGACTTCGGTGCACCATTTACGTAAAATCGGACAAAACTATATATGGGAGCTATATCTAAATCTGAACCGATTTTCACGAAACTTAGCACACATCATTCTGGACCTAATTCAGTACTCTATGCCAAATTTCGTGCAAATCGAGAGATATATAGGGGCTTTGGTGTCTATAACGGACGAAACTATATATGGGAGCTATATCTAAATCTGAACCGATTTTCTCCGATTAGTGACTTGTGCCAAATTTCATCCAAATCAGATCATAAATGCGACCTGTACTTTGTTTACAATTTAACATCTACAGACGGACAGACAGACGGACGGACGGACATGCATAAATCGACTTAGAAGGTGATTCTATGCATATTCTCAAAATGAACCATGTGTCTATCTCGTTTCCTTTTGCCTGTTACAAACATATGCACAAAGACATAATACCCTGTACCACAGTATGGTGAAGGGTATAAAAATAAGAAAGATCTTCACCGATTGGCTTTATCCTAGTTCATACTATAGCTATACAATTAAAGCATTTTCGGTTGGAAAATCCAAATACCGAGAATTGGTGACCTTTTATATATGATAATGATAATTTTCTGTGCAGATGTATGTGAGCCTCCAAATACACGGTAAGGTACATTACAATCCTTTGGAGAGGCCATGTCCAAGCAAATCCCTAAATGGAAAATTTTTTGCACAGTTGTAGAACAGCCTCCAAAAACCTGGTTTGCCAAATTATAGCCCTTTCGCTTGACAAATGTACCTAAAAGCGAAAAATTGACGGTACCTATATCAAATCGTGAACGGAGCGATACCAAACAGTGGACCGATATACCCAATTTGCAGTACCAAATGTAAGCTTTATCTAAAATATTTCTATGCATAAATCGTTATAGCATTTTATTCCCATCAGGTTCTCCAACGGAATGAAAAATTTATCTGATGGTGAAGGGAGAAATGATAAAACGAGGACAGATGTCGTTAATTTTTGGTTATACAATTTGACACATATATTAGGAGGAAAACATCAATAGAATACGAATAAATGGGGAAACTTAGTTCAATATATGTTTCGGTTTTTTGTACACCAGTATCGAATTTTAATCTGTATAATATTTATTAATTTTATATGTAAACAGGCAATTATTTTTGGACGAACCCAATGTCCTGATAAACTATCTGTGTATCTACCCTAATAAATATTTGAATCCTATAGATATAACATCGAACTTTTGCACTTGCAAAAGTTAACAAAAATTATGACTATTTTGCATATTTGTTAGTCTGTTCGTTTGCCGATTTGTTAGTTCGCCTTCGTTAAACTTTTTCTTTTATTTATAGCTTTACATCACCAGCGGATTCCTTAAAACAATTGCTGCTGATGGCATGGAATGGACTCAGTCAAAAGTAAAACAGTAAATTCTTGCCAACAGATATTCATACCTTTGTGCCCAAATACTTTTGAAGTTTCGCAAAAAATCAATGAAACAAAAGTTTCTATTTCGCTTTGAATTTTTTTCCGTGGCATTTTGTTGTGGATGAAATTACGCAGTTTTGGGTTTTTAAGGCCCAAAAATAAAAATATAACAAAATATTTATATTTAGATTTTTTTTTTGGTAAATATTGAAAAATGATGTGGTTACACTAGTTAACAAAAAATTAAATGAAATTGGATAGGAAAATATTTTGGGTAAAGAAAACTATAGGTTCATATTGTTGCATAGTTTCCAACCTATGATCTAGTGTCATCCAATACGTGAAAACTCGTATTATCATGGTATAAGGTTCTGATCTTCCTACGAAAAATTTTCGATATCAGTTTACGTTTTGGTTAGTTCCCATATAACGGCATCGACCCATTTTTGGTATTTGGTATGAGGCCTATAGTCACATTTTCCCACCGATTTGGCTGTAATTTAATATAAAGGTTTCTTGAATACATATATACAGAAAATGGGCAATATAGGCCCATGGTTTGACATAGTCCCCATACAATGGCAGTACCCATTGTCAGTAGTTTGGATATTTAAAACGGATTTTCTCCCATTTCATTGCACACTTTTTGTGGACAATGGTCTATGAAGGTAAAAGTTCTATATATAAGTTTTTGACCGAATTTTCTCATCGAAATGGCTATAATTTGTAATATTCTTTACTCGATATAGATATTTTTTTTAATAATCCCTAACACAAGTGTCTGGTATGTTAAAGTTCCTAATCCAGTTTCCATCCTGAGTCTCTGTATTTTTATACCCTACACAACTATGTTGTCAGGGTATTATAGCTTTGTGCAGCCCCAAGAGTTTGTAACGCCGCGAAATATTGGTCCTAGACCCGATCGTCATATCTTGACTAGATGAGTCGATCTAGACATGTGTGTCCGTCCGTCCGTCTGTCCATTATAATTTGTAAACACGATACAGGCCACAGTTATGGACCAATCTTCCTATTGTTTTTGGAAAAGATCGGTTAATATTTAGGGGATGAAATGGACCAAAAACTTTATTTTTGTCGGTTTTTCTGGTCGCTCCAGTGACCGCAATTATGGCCCAAACACCGCGAATTTTTGCATGGAGAAGCGGATCGGGCCAGAGAATAAGCATTCCTGTTTTGATAAAGATCGGTCAATATTTAGCGGGTCAAATGGACCCTAACTTTTGTGTGAAAAATGACAACATTTGTATTCTATAGTGTATATATTTACCACTGAAGGACGTAGACCCCAGAAGTTGATAGTATATCCAAGAGGAGTAGGTACTCGGATGCGGGAGTTACACTTAAATATTTACAGGTGCTTACGTATTCAGATATTATTTAATAACCTATTACCACACTGGAGGGCGGGAATATAGCGCGGATCGCTTTGAAGTGTTCCATGAGGTTCCAGTTATGGTCAAGAACAACGCCTAAAATGTTAGGTGATGATCACATAATAATTTTTCGGATGAAGTGGACCGAAAACTTAATTATTTGTACTTTTCGAGTCGACAGCCGAACATCACAACACAACCCACTGTGAAGGGAATCTGGACAAGTATGTAGAGGGGCTGTACTGATTATTAGTAACATTTGCTGACCACTAGCCAGTCAAAAGTGTGCAAATATCGCGAAATATTGCCCAATCTCAGAATATAGAACCACAGAAAGTTAGATTTTCATGGAAGTTGTGTAGGGTATCGTATGGTTGGCCACGTCCGACTATACTGCTCCGCTCACTGGTTTTTTATCATTAACAACCTTCTACCACATAATGCAATAAAGAGTTTCCATCTAATATTATGATAGGTCACTGGAAATTTCTTGAACAATTTCCTCGAAAGGTTTGAATTTTTTTCCTTGACAATAAAATGTAAAACTCTACCTTGTAGACTAGTGTAATACTCCCTACTGATCGGTTTGTTTTCAATCAAAAATAATATACATTTTTCATGAACCACAAATATTTATGGCAAACAAAGAACAACATATTTCAGGAAAAGCCTTTAAAAACTTCCCACATATTTGGATGATTAGAATGGCCTACAGCTTACCACCCATAAAGTTTTTGAAATCATAAAACCCCCATTTCCATCAATAAAATTATAATGAAAAAGTTTATTTCGCACATTTCGATTTCGTAATTGTAAATTTTCTTATAACGCCTAAGGAAATAAACCCCAACCACAACTGAAATAAAATTACGAACAAAAAATTGTTTTTCCTTTTGGTAAATTCGGCATTCTGCAATTCGTCCTCTTCATTGATTATTTACCACCACATTTGAAATTGACATTTATGCCGTTAATATGAAATGTGTTCAAAATCTTGTTTGGCCATGCGATTGATTCCTGGGACATGCCAACAGGATAAGGATCTGCTTTAGTCGCTACACTTGTTAATGCCACCGTATTAATGTTTAGCTAATTTTGATACATATTCGAAGCATGTATAAATACTCACATTTGATGTTATATTGGGTGAATATGCACACACACATACTCACTTGTATCCCTATCACCTGAACCACAAGCGTTCAAATTAATGTTTGTATTGTGAAGTAATTGAAAATCGTTGCTACTTTTGTGGTGGCTTGTATTGCCTATGGGTTATAGATAGGTAGGGTGCAGGGAAAGTTTTGAAAAAAAAATAAAAAATGCTACATATAAATGGAATTAAAATATTTAAAATTGCATTCATAAAATTCAACCTTCAAAGAAACCGTATATAAAATTGAAAGTTGGAGAATCCTCTTTATACTTTAGAAGTCCTTGAAAAAAAAACCGAAATGCATAAATAAAATCTTGAAGTCTTCGAAAAATTGTATTTAAAAAGTGCAGGCTTATAACTATAGTCCCTGAAATATATTATTTTAAAAACCCAAAGCTATATTTCTAGAACCCCTTTAAAAGCTCTTTCTGAAGTCCTTATAACTCTAGAAGTCCTTGCAAAATGTAGTTTAAAAATGCACGCTTTCTATTTCAGAAGTCCATGATTCTTATAACTCTAGATGCCCTTGAAAAGAATTTGAAATATTATTTAAAAAATCCACGCCTCTAGCTGTGATAGTCCTTGAAAAATATTATTTAAACCAGTGAGGGGAGCAATATAGTCGGACGGGGCCGGCTCTATGATATCCTACACAACTTCCACGAAATTGCAACTTTTTGTGGTTGTATATTCTGAGCTTGGGCAATATTTGACGATATTTGAACCATCTTGACCAACTAGAGGTCAACAAATATTATTAATATTCAGTAAAGCCCTTCTCTTCACAGCGGGTTGTTTTGTTCGGCTTCCAATTGTGGCCTATAGATCGACTTGAACCACTTCATCCCAAAATTATTATCTGATCATCACTGAAAATTATAGGCGTTGTTCTTGACCATAACTGGATCCTCATGGAACATTTTTAAGCGATAAGCGCTATAATTTCGCCCTCCAGTGTGGTAAAGGGTGCTTATGTATTCAGATATTATTTATATCTGAATACATAATAAGGATGCTTCCACACCCGAGTACATACGACAATATAATTGGTATCAATTTATAGGCCAACCACTCCTCTTGCATATACTATCAACTTCTAGGGCCCATGTCCTTCAGGATTAAAAATATATGTCATAGAATAATTGTAATTTTTCACATAAATGTCAGGGTTAAGTTGACCCGCTAAATATTGACCGATCTTTATCAAAACCGGCATGCTTATTCTTTGGCCCGATCCCCTTCTCCATGTAAAATTTCGCGATGTTTGGGCCACAATTGCGAACTCTGGAGCGACAAGAAAACCTACAAAAATAAAGTTTTTGGTCCATTTCATCCCCAAAATATAACCCGATCTTTACCAAAAATAATAGGGGTCTTCATTGGCCAGAACCCATCATACATGCAAAATTTCGTAAAGATTGGTCTATAACTGTGGGCTGTATTGTGTTTACAAATTATAATGGACAGACAGACGGACGGACACACATATCTAGATCGTCTCAGCTAGCCGAGATATGACGATTGGTACACTCAAAGGTGGTTCTATGACCAATATTTCGCGGCGTTACAACCTCTTGGGGCTGCACAAAGCTATAATACTATGACAACATAGTTGTGTAGGGTATAAAAATACACGCCTTTTGCTGTGATAGTCCTTGAAAAATATTATTTAAAAAATACACACCTCTAGCTGTGATAGTCCTTGAAAACTATTATTTAAAAAATCCACGCCTCTACCTGTTATAGTCCTTGAAAAATATTATTTAAAAAATCCACGCCTCTATATGAGATAGTCCTTGTAAAATATTATTTAAAAAACCCACGCCTCTATCTGTGATATTCCTTGAAAAGTATTATTTAAAAATTCCACGTCCTTGAAAAATATTATTTAAAAATTCCACGTCCTTGAAAAATATTATTTAAAAAATCCACGTCCTTAAAAAATACTCGCCTCTAGCTGTGATAGTCCTTGAAAAATATTATTTAAAAAATACACACCTCTAGCTGTGATAGTCTTTGAAGAATATTATTTACAAAATCCACGCCTCTAGCTGTGATAGTCCTTGAAGAATATTATTTACAAAATCCACGTCTGTAGCTGTGATATTGCTTGAAAATCTTTGTTTCAAAAACCACGTCTCTAGTTGTTATAGTCCTTGAAAAGTATTATTTAAAAAAAAAACACGCCTTTAGCTGTGATATTCACTAAAAAAAATTTTTAAAAAACCTCGCCTCTAACTGTGTTAGTCATTGAAAAATATTGTTTACAAAATCCACGCCTTTAGCTGTGACAGTCCTTGAAAAATATACTGGTCCTAACTCTACTGCTATCAGTACCTAATTTTTATTTTCTGAATAAAACTTCTAAATAAAACTTCTGAATAAAACTTCTGTAATCGGAAGAAACTATATATGGGAGCTATATCTAAATCTTGACCGATTTTCACGAAACTTGGCAGACATCATTAAAGGCTCAATTCAGTACGTTATGCCACATTTGGTGCATATCGAAAGATATATAGGGACTTTGGGGCACCATTTACATGAAATCGGACGAAACTATATATGGGAGCTATATCTAAATCTGGACCGATTTTCACGAAACTTAGCAGACATCATTCTAGACCTAAATGATTAGGCTGTACCAAATTTCGTGCAAATCGAAAGATATATAGTTACCGTTTACATTAAATCGGTTAAATATATATGGGAGCTATATCTAAATCTGAACCGATTTTTCTCAATTTCAATATGGTTCGTCCTTGGGCCGAATAAGTGACTTATGCCAAATTTCATCCAATTCGGATCATAAATGCGACCTGTACTTTGTTTACAATTTAACATGGACAGACAGACAGACGGACGGACGGACGGACATGCATAAATCGACTTAGAAAGTGATTCTATGCATATTCTCAAAAGGAACCATGTGTCTATCTCGTTTCCTTTTGCCTGTTACAAACATACGCACAAAGACATAATACCCTATACCACAGTGTGGTGAAGGGTATAAATACACACATCTAGCTGTGAAAAATATTATTTAAAAAGTCCACGCCTCTATATGAGATAGTCCTTGTAAAATGTTATTTAAAAAATCCCGCCTCTATCTGTGATAGACCTTGAAAAATATTATTTAAAAAATCCACATCCTTGAAAAATATTATTATTCAAAAACTCCAAATCCTTGAAAAATATTATTTAAAAAATTCACATCCTTAAAAAATACTCGCCTCTAGTCCTTGAAAAATAGTAATAGTCCTTGAAAAATATTATTTTAAAATACACACCTCTAGCTGTGATAGTCCTTGAAAAATATTATTTAAAAAATACACAACTCTAGTCATTGAAAAATATACGCCTCTAGCTGTGATAGTCTTTGAAGAATATTATTTACAAAATCCACGCCTCTAGCTGTGAAAGTCCTTGAAAAATTGAATTTAAAAAATCCACGTCTTGAAAAATATTTGTTTAAAAAATCACGTCTCTAGCTGTGATATACTGGTCCTAACTCTACTCCTATCAGTACCTAATTTTAATTTCCTGAAAAAAACTTCTCAATAAACTTCTGAAAGTACCCAACCCTAAGTATTTGTATTGGTTACCATCTCAATAATTGTCCAATACTAATGATGATTGTACTTTCGACAAAATTTTATGCCACAAGCCATACAACATATGACATTTTCTGGCCCATGTCCAGCAATATCGACAACGGTGGCATACTGACAACAATATCCTCTCTCTAACAACTCCATACAACGACACAAAAAACACACACACAAATAATTGTTAAGTGAATTTGCATGTTTTCTGTTGATCTGTCATGGTCCAGATGACCAACCAACCCGACTGACCAACACGATTGCTGGAGTTCATTATAAAGTATTTTACTGTCTTATTTCCATTGAACTGACCTACAAGCCAAGAAAACTACAGAACATCCTTAGTGGTAGCAGCAACAAATTACAAAACTAAAATTAAATAAACAATCACTATAAATGTTTATAATCATCACAAAAACAAGAACATAAACAGGCACATATACATGTGTATGACACAGACACTTAACCCAGTGAAATATTAAAAAAAATCCACGCCTCTAGCTGTGATAGTCCTTGAAAAATCGTATTTAATAAAGCCACGTTTCTAGCTGTGATAGTCATTGAAAAATCGTATATAAAAAATCAACGCTTCTAGCTGTTATAGTCCTTGAAAATCGTATTTAAAAAAATCCACGCCTCTAGCTGTTATAGTCCTTGAAAATCGTATTTAATAAATCCACGCCTCTAGGTGTGATAGCCCCTGAAAAATCGTATTTAAAAAATCAACGTCTCTAGCTGTGATAGTCCTTTAAAATCGTATTTACACCAGTGATACCCTTCACCGCTTTGGGTATTATGGTACATATGTATCCTTACAACTCCATGTCAATGTTCATTCGAAGGAACATACTCATATCTTTCTGAATACTATGATAAATTTAATTTCATTCGGGCAGATTTAGAGTCGTCTGCCTGCCACGGGACAAGTTTATGGAAAACGATTTATTACAAAATTGATACAACCTATTCGGTACGGCGAACTGTTAAAAATTGGATTTCAATCAGACATCCATTCGAAATACATATGGTAGCTATGACTGCATCTGCACCAATTTCAACAAAACGTAATAACTTCATTTAGGTTTTATTTTGATACGTTGTGCAAAATTTCGTGTTAGTCGGACAAACATTAGGAGTTTGCTGCACCATTTATGTAAAATCGGACGACTACGCTATGCCAAATTTCGTGCAAATCGAAAGATATATAGGGACTGTCGTGCACCATTTACATTAAATCGGACGAAAATATATATGGGAACTATATCTAAATCCGAACCGATTTTCATGAAATTTCACACACGTCATTCTAGACTAGACTTAATTCATAACGCTGTGCCAAATTTCGTGCAAATCGAATGATGTATAGGGACTTTGGTGTAGAATTGATTTTAAATCGGATGAAAATATATATGGGAGCTATATCTAAATCTGGACTGATTTTCAGAAAACTTATCACACATCATTCTAGCCCTAATTGAGTACGCTATGCCAAATTTCGTGCAAATTGAATGGAATATAGGTACTTTGGTGCACCATTTATCTTAAATCGGACGAAAATATATATGGGAGCTATATCTAAATATGGACCGATTTTCAGGAAAATTAAAACACATCATTCTAAACCTAATTCATTACGCTGTGCCAAATTTCGTGCAAATCGAAAGATATAAAGGGTCTTTGGTACACCATTTACCTTAAATCGGACGAAAATATATATGGGAGCTGTTTCTAAATCTGAACCGATTTTTTTCCAATTTCAATAGGGTACGTCCTTGGGCCAAACAAATGAGCTGTGCCAAATTTCATCCAATTCTGATCATAAATGCGACCTTTACTTTGTTTACAATTTAACATGGACAGACAGACAGACGGACGGATATGCATAAATCGACTTAAAAAGTGATTCTATGCTTATTCTCAAAAGGAACCATGTGTCTATCTCGTTTCCTTTTGCCTGTTACAAACATATGCACAAAGACATAACACCCTTTACCACAGTGTGGTGAAGGGTATAAAAATCCACACATCTAGCTGTGATATTAATTGAAAAATCGTATTTAAACCAGTAAGGAAAGTAGTAAAGTCGGACTGGGCCGACTATGATACCCTTCACCACTTTGGCTATATTTTACATAGTTATCATAGCAGACGAACGTGTTTGTTATATATCTATATCTGAACCGATTTCAGGGAAACTTGCCAGAGACTAATTTATATTACTTCAGTACGTTGTGTCAATCGGCCAAGCAACATCATTTTACACTTAATTCAGTACCCTATACCAAAATTCGTGCAAATCGAAACATACACAAGGACTTTGGTGCACCAATTACATAAAATCGGACGAAATTATATATGGGAACTACATCTAAATATAAAACGATTTTCATGAAACTTAGCA
>NW_026879594.1:0-27801 GCF_032173495.1 Musca vetustissima | reverse complement strand
ATCAAATATCCGAAGTAAGAAGCAATGCAACATGATTGGGCCCGGACGGAATATCCATGGTAATGCTTAAGCAGCTGGATGAACCCGGAATTGAGTATTTAGCATCAGTCCTCAACTTGTCGTTAACCACCTACATTGTTCCTAAAGCCTGGAAAATAGGCAGGGTGGTCCCGCTACTGAAGCTTGGCAAAGATGCCAGCAGGTGTGAATTGTACAGACCAGTCGTATGTGAAACTCAGAAACAGGAAGTCTAAACCCTGTAGAGTGAAACAGGGAGTTCCCCAAGTAGAGGTCATATCTCCGGAATTGTTTAGCCACTACGTTTCTGATAATCCACAACCACCGGGCGGCATAGAGATCGTAATGTATGCAAATGATTGTGCGATCATGGCGTCGGGTCCCATTATCGATGACATATGTGAGATTTCAAACTTCTACATAGCTGATCTCGTAAATTTCTTCCATCTAAGGAATATGAAAATTTCCTCCACAAAATCAACAGCCACATTATTCACCACATGGACGGCTGAAATGAAGCTCCCAATGGTCGATGGAGAACTAATTCCGACCACTAACTACACCAAGATACTGGGAGTAACGTAGCGTTGTATGGCGTTATACGGTATGCTATTCTAAATATTGTCTCAATCGGAAAAACCTTGGGAGTTTGGTGTGTCATTATCGATCTGATAATGATTCGATTTGATTTGAAAAAAAAATCAATCCAATAAATTATCCATAATCTTGTCTCAATCGGACAGACGTGGGGCACAATCGGGCACAAATATAAATGCTATATCTAAATTTGAACCGATTTCTTCAAAATTTAACACACGTTATTCTAAAATCAATTCAAATTTCATCTCCATTGGACAAACCTTGGGAGGTTGGTGTTCAATTTACATAAGATCGGGCGAAAACATATTTGGGAGCTATATCTGATTCGATTGGAATGTATTCTAGACTCAATTTAATAAATTATCCATAATATCGTCTCAATCGGAAAAACTTAGGATATTCGATGAAAGGACAAAAATATATATGGGAGCTATATCCAAATATTAATTAATACAACACGATATGCAAAATTTTGTCTACATCGGGCAAACTTTGGGAGGTTGGTGCACCATTTACAAAAAATCGGACGAACATATATATGGCAGCTGTATCTGTATCTGATCCGATTTCCCCAATTTCTGTAGGGTTCGTTCTTAGGTAAAATAATAAAAACAATGCGATCTGCGTTTTGTTTACAATTTAACATTGACATACAGATGAACTGACAAACATGCATAAATCTACTTAGATACTCATTCTTTGTATATTCCATTCGCTTCATATGAAACTTCAAAATTTCCACAGTAAATGTTCAACATGTTGGCACACTAGCAGGTGTGGACCTGGGTCCGACCTTCAAACATTATTCTTATTTATTTAAAATGTTGGGTTGTGAAAAGTTTGATTCAAATCGGATTACCTTTGCGTATTTTATGGCAGAGTTACCAGAAGCAGAGGACCGATATTCCCCATCTTCGAACATGATTTAAGTTAGAAAGAAATTTTACGATGTGCAAGTTGTATCAAATCGGACATTTCATTCGCTCAATACTTGATTTTGAATATTTGGACACTTTGTGGTGAAAGTACCAGAATGAATGAATGAACCGATGGGTCCCACCTTGTATTTTGATAGAGAATTGTTTAAAATAAAAGCATATGCATATGGACGCTTGATCTGCATTTATTCCAACTGTGTGGCCGCGTACGTGACATGTTACTCGTAATACAGTTTCATTAAACATCAAAATTTTTCGAGAATAATACTGGGTTACCAAGGTTTTTACACAATACAATGTTCGTGTAATTTCTTGTGAAATGTACACCTACATTCAATATGATACACCCCATAAAAAGTAGGCTTAAACCATACATGCTCACTGAGTATCGAAATGCAAAACTATTTATAAATAATTCGCACACAACTTCCCACTTTGTGCTAATTACCACAAACACATAATTTATTGTAATTAGCAAAAGTATGTTAACTACTGTTAAATAATAATTTATTATTCCAAACGATATTTTATATTGCTCACGTAATTTTTGGCACCGTTCAACAACCCCCACAAACCAAGAGAATTACCTACCTGCCAGCCAACCATAAATATAATAATCCGATTAAGGTAAGACATTTTCGTTCAATGTCAAAATTATAAAATAATTAAGAATTTTATTTTCTCGCCAATAAGAAGAAGAAAAATAAAGTTCACCTCCTGATTGCGTGTCACCTTGACGTATTGACACGTATTGCGTGATTCATGCCAATTCCAACATAAAGGATAATTACATTTCTTGTTTGGCACACACACACGCACTCATGCACGTATGCGGGGCAGTGTATGTATGATTGTGAACAGAAGCAAAGTAAAGAGTTGTACAAATATTAAATTAAAGGTGGGTGGAGGATGCAAAGAAAAGAACACAACAAAAGTCATTAAGAAACAAAGTTACAAACAGTGATTGTGGGGAGTAATTCCTTTCATGCACACACACATACAGATTGGTAGCAATAAATTACATGTTGGGAGGTAATCTTATATAGTATTAAAACGATAAGGAATAATATAATAATGAAAAACTATCCATCATCTCCCAGTGAATACAGGACGTATAGAAAAAGCTTATGCGGCACTGTGGCAGCTTGTAAACAATAGGGTTTCTGTAGGAAAAAACAACAGCATGAATTGATATTTTGTTGTGACCCAAGTCGAATTGGTCGAAATTGGAATTTTGTATATCCGTATTTTTGATAAAAAAATATATTGTCATATATACAAATAGGTCTGCGGAGTGGAGATATTTTTGGGTAGGCTCCGAAAATGTATTCTAATATACCTTAATTAAAACCAGTGAGCGTAGTAGTATTCCACCGACTACCATTGAATTTTAGTTTTGTGAGGACCCATATTCCCAGCCTGGACAATATTTCACGATATTTGCTCGGTTGCACGTGATAACGGTAGATCCCTAAACAAATGTTATTAGTATCGGCTATTGGAGCCGACATCTACAATCAAAAGATTTGATATGAGATTGCTTACTGGAACCTTATCCTTATAATTTGTGGACAAAAGTATTGGTTCATTTCATGCGCTAAATATTAACCGATCATTAGAAAAACATCCATCTAATTAGTTAACCATATACTTTTCCACGCGTGAAGTTCGCGATGTTCGGGTATATATCGACTTTGGCCATATACGGAACTTAATATAAAATTTCCTAGCGGTTTGTGCGAAATTTTCATCCTCCAGTGTGGTAATGGACATATACAGTATCAGAATACGCAGAAACGGGTAAATATTTTAGTACATCTCCCATATCCGAGTTGACGGGGCACCTTCGGTATAGGGGCACTTCGGCATCAACATCCGCCGCTAGAAAATATAGCCTTAAAGTCAAACTTTGAGTCGCATATTAAAAGAAAATAGAACCTTTAGAGGATCTGAATTTCAACCAGACTGATAGCGATGAATGTGCCCCATCAAATGCCGAAGCTACCCCGGGTAGGGGCACATTAGGCGAATTTGACTTTTTTTACAAAACTGTAAGAATGTTTAACTAATACTAATTTACTATATATTTTAAAGTTTTTATATTTGTTGAATAAGTACTGCGATATAGAGCTCTAAACAAAAAGTGCCGAAGGTGCCCCAGTCTCCCCTATATATTCATATATAATTAATGTCAATTTAATGGTCAACCATTTATTTTGGATATACTGTTAACTTCTCTGGCAAGTGTCATTCTGGAATAAATATATACGTCAATGCAAATTTTGTCATTTTTTGATTTTTTTCTAGTTTTGGTCATTTTTATACCTTTTACCAAACTCTGGTACAGGGTACTAGGTCTTTGTGCATATTTTTATAACAGGCAAAAGGAATCGAGATAGACCCACAGTTCCTTTTGAGAATATGCATAGAATCGCTATCTGAGTCTATTTATGCATGCCCATAGTTCCTTTTGAGAATATGCATAGAATCGCTATCTGAGTCTATTTATGCATGCCCGTCTGTCCGTCCGTGTCTCATTTAAGTTGTAAACCAAGTACAGGTCGCTTTTATTATCCGAATTGGATGAAATGTGTCACAGCTCATTTATTTGGTCCAGGGACGAACCCTATTGAAATTGAGAAAAATCGGTTCAGATAGCTCCGATTGTTCTCATATATTTTCGTCCGATTTAAGTTAAATGGTGTACCAATGTTCCACTATATCTTTCGATTTGCACAAAATTTGGCATATCGTACTGAATTATTTCTTGAATGATGTACGTTAAGTTTAGTGATAATCGCTTCGAATATATATTTTTGTCCGATTTAATGTAAATGAAGTATCAAGCCCGTATATATTTTTCGATTTGAATGAAATTTTCATAACTTACCAAATTAAGTCTAGAATGGAGTGTGCTAAGTTTCCTAAAATAGGTTCGAATTTAGATATAGCTCCCATATATATTTTTATACCCTTCACCACACTGTGGTACAGTATTATGTCTTTGTACATATGTTTGGTCCAAGAACGAACGCTATTAAATTTGTGGAAAATTGGTTCAGGCTTGGATATAGCTCCATATATAGGTTTGTCTGATTCCTTAATAATTCCCCCAAGTCACAATATACATATGGTGATATATCCAACACATCATTCTAGACTCAATTGTATACGATATGCACAATTTCGTGTAAATTGTAATAATTATAGGGGATTTGGTTCAACATTTACATAAATCGGACGAAATGTATATATAGGGGAGAGGGGGCACCTTTGAATACGTTTTTCTGTCAAGCCTCATAATTTTTTTTTTATTTTATAATTTTTGGTTTCTTATAAATTATAACTAATAGGTACATATGTAACCTTTAAAATGAATATACATATGACATACTTTAAGCTTGATGTTAATATTTTTTTGCTGTTTTAAAGGAGGAAGTCAAAGTGTTCAAAACTGGTCAAAGTGTTCAAATAGGAGCTATATATAAATCTGAACCGATTTTCAGGAAACTTTACACACATCACTCCAGACTCATTTCAGTACACTATGCCAAATTTTGTGCAAATCAAAATATGTATAGGGGCTTTGGTATGATATGTATGGGAGCTATATCTAAATCTGAACCGATTTTCAGGAAACTTAAGACACATCATTCTAGACCTAATTCATTGCGCTATGCCAAATTTCGTGCAACTCGAAAGATATATAGGTACACTATTTACCTTACACTATTTACCTTTTGATACACTATTTACCTTAAATCGGACGAAAAGATATATGGGAGCTAAATCTAAATCTGAACCGATTTTTCCTAAATTCAATAGGGTTCGTCCTTGGGCCAATTAAGTGACCAGTGCCAAATTTCATCCAAATCGGATCATAAATGCGACCTGTACTTTGTTAACAAAAATACATGGACAGACGGACGGACGGACGGACAGACAGACATGAATAAATCGACTCAGAAAGTGATTCTATGCATATTCTCAAAAGGAACCATGGGTCTATCTCGATTATTTTTGCCTGTTACAAACATATGCACAAAGACATAGTAGCCTGTACCACAATGTGGTGAAGGGTATAAAAATGTGGTAGCGGGTCGGAAAAAATTTAAACCAAGATTTTATGAGCGCTGTTCAAAGGTGCCCCCTCTCCCCTATATATATATATATATTGACATAGTATTCCAAATTTCGCCTTAATTGGAGTTAGTGCATCATTTACATTAAATCGGACGAACTTATTTCACCGATTGCAACGCAACTTACCACATGTCATTCTAGACTCATTTCAAAATTTCGCCTCAATAGATTAGTTAATGTAATAAATGAGCTGTGCCAAATTTCCATCCAAATCAATTTTACATTTACAGACGGATGGACGGGCATGAATAAATCGATTCATAAAGACATTCTATGCAAATTCTGATAACGAAACATGGGTCTACTCGTTTCCATTTACCTGTACCCCAGTGTGGTGAAGGGTATACATATAACTCATATTCGAACCTTGACATTTTATATATCGAAATTGTGGATGAATAAACAAGCTATGCCTAAATCTGGATCGTTATAGCACATTTTCGAAACTGACCTTTTAGTTCTGTATCTTGATACCCACAAAAATTGGTATGATAGCAACATATATACAGTCTGATGAAAGTTATTAAATCGGTTTACAATACCATATTTAGTGCTATAAAAACATATAACTTCGATTTCATAATATTCTGCATTGAAGAATGAAGATTTGCTAACAAACACGAATCCAAAATACCAAATTGTAGCGAAAACTGCGGTCAAACCACCAAATTTTTGGGGAAATTTGGTACCCAACATACCAAATTACAGGCATGATACAGGCATGATACATTACCCTGTGTATATGAAGGGTGTGCTATAATGATCTCTTAATATATCTAATCCGCTTCTAGAAATGTGATAAAAAAATACTCGTTATTATACCCTTCCCCACACTGTAGTACATGGTATTATGTCTTTGTGCATGTGTCTGTAACAGGCAAAATGTTCCAAGTTTCCGTATGAGAATTTATATTTTGAGATTCGAATTCGGTTCAGATTTAGTTATAGCTTCCACATATATCTCCGTTCGATTTTATGTAAATCACCAAATTCCCAAGGTTTGTCGGATTGAGACAAAATTTTGCACAGGGCACAGAATGAATGATGCATGTAAAGTTTTTGTCCGACTTCAAAGCTCTGAAATTTCGCACTGACATTGTCAGTACTCCTAGGATGATTGGTATTGCAAATGGGATATATCGGTTCACGTTTTGTTGTAACCTCCATATAACGGTGCCCCCAATATTCGGACACATTTTTTTTTACTGAATTGGCAGTAATTTGGTATTTTGGGTTATCGTTGAATTACAAATATTCGTACCAAAAAATATTAATATTGACTCAAGTTTCAGTGTAGGCCCCATAAAATGTTACCCCCCAATACACGGTATTTTGGGGATTTTTCGACACTTTTTCCGACCGAATTGGCTGTAGTTTTGGTTCTCATCATCACCGTATCAAAACTTATTTATATTGACCCAAGATTCAGGGTATCTTCCATATAACGGTACAACCAGTATTCGGTAGTCTAGGGATTTCGGTATGTTAAAGGTTCTATCATAACATTAGTTTTCTCTTAGGAGCCACCAATAATTTTTGTATATTTTGATTGTCATCCTAATGGTGCAGGGTATAAAAAGTTCGACCGGGTCTAACTTAGCATCGTTTTTATACCCTTCACCACACTGTGGTACAGGGTATTATGTCTTTGTGCATATGTTTTTAACAGGCAAAAGGAAACGAGATAGACACATGGTTCCTTTTAAGAATATGCATAGAATCACTTTCTATGTCGATTTATGCATGTCCGTCCATCTGTCTGTCCATGTTAAATTGTAAACAAAGTCCAGGTCACATTTATGATCCGAATTGGATGAAATTTGACACAGCTAGTCTATTTGGCCCAAATTTCGTGAAAATCGGTTCAGATTTTGATATAGGTCCCATATATAGTTTCGTCCGATTAAGGTAAATGGGGCATCAAAGTCCCTATATATCTTTCGATTTGCACGAAATTTTGCATAGCGTACTGAATTGAGCCTAGAATGTTGTCTGTTTAGTTTCGTGAAAATCAGTTCCGATTTAGATATAACTACCATATATAGTTTTGTCCGAGTTTATGTAAATGGTGCATCAAAGTCCCTATATATCTTTCGATTTGCGCAAAATTTGGCATAGCGCACTAAAATGTGACTAGAATGATGTATGATAAGCTTCGTAAAAATCGGTTCAGATTTAGATATTGTTGGCAGATATATTTTCGTCAGATTTTAACTGAACTGCGTCCAGAATGATGTGTGTTAAATTAGTTTCAGATTTAGATATTGCTCCCATTTATATTTTCATTCGATTTTATGTAAAGTGTGCACTAAAGACCCAAAGTTTGTACGATTGACACACAATTTTGTTGACATCGGATATAGCTCCCATTTGCATTTTCGTTGGATTTTAGGTAAATGTTACACCGGTTGACACGAAACGTATCAAATTGAGACTAGAATGACGTAGGCACAGCTTCCATTATATTACAAAGTGGTATCTGATTGATTAGTAAATAAAATCGATTTACATAAAATTTTCCCTTTGTACACAAACGACTCTAAACTTTCCCGAATAGGTTCCAGATCACATATTCAAGTGTGCTCAATTTCATGTCAATGTTATTTCTAAATGGCGGAGTCTGTTAGGAGATATATGTAGAATATGTATACCCAAAGTGGTGAAGGATATCATATAGTGGGCCCCGTCCGACTTTTGAACTTTTTTTTATAGACTCAATACTACATTTTCAATCTCCTTGTAGTTCCATTTTCCTACCAAAGTGGCTGTAATTTTACATTCCCAGTTTATAAATTTGAATTTGAATGGAGTAAATTCTTGGGCCAAAAGTATGTGTGCAAAATTGTATAGCAGTCGGCAATAAATACAATGTTATTAGTTAAATAAATATTTTTTGCAGATCTGAACCACATTTTTTGGGGGGGTTAGAAAGATTAATTCCAAAAATTACTAATGCATATATCGAACAATGTCTATTTGTCATTGCTATTATTCTATGGTGTTTTAACATTCGGTTGTGTTTTTTTTTCGAAGAGTGTAGTGTCTGTGTGTTCAGAAATCTCAACCAGATAAATATGTACATTCGCACACACACAATATTGACCATACTTATGTCTAATGTCTATCCATTTTACTTGATTATTACGAAATCCACTTAGTTTCCTTGCTAACACGTCCTAAAGTCACATATCATAAATATAAAGACAGTAGGCATAAAACGTATTGAAGGTCATTGGGCAAATATTGTATTAAAGCTTTAATTAGAATGGAAAGTTTGTTGTTGATCTAAAGATTCTTTAGTATAGAAATCGAAATCCAGAAAAAAAATTCTCATATTATATTAATTGTTCTTGGTATTAAAATATAAGTAATATTAAATATATTACCAATAAATAACCAACTACAAGGATGATAATTAAATAATCAAGTTCAAGTTATATCATAAAAAAACCAGTAAGGAAAGTAGTAAAGTCGGACGGGGCCGACTATATGATACCCTTCACCACTGTGGGTATATTAAACAGGACTATTAACATGAAATTGGATGAAATAAAATATGTGATATTTATCTAAATGTGAATCGATTTAGATCTATTTATAAACATGTCATTCGTTTGTTACAATGGGACAAATTATGTAAATCGACTTCAAACAAATATCAATAGGTCATCAATAGGTCTGTAATTCTAGAAAACGCAACTAAGTAATTCTATGATCAATCTTGTACGTTGTGCAAAATTTGGTATCAATCTGACTAACATGAGGAGTTTGATGTCCAATTTACTTAAAATCCGGCGAAAATATATATGGAAGTTATATCGTAATATGAACCGATTTCAACGAAACTTGTCACAGGTTAGGTAATACTAATTTCAGTACGTTTTGCTCCTATCAGCCATATATTGGATCCTTGGTGCGTCAATTACTTAAAATCAATGTATAATATAACGGAGCTATATCTAAATCTCAACCGATTTTCACGAAACTTGACAAACATCAGTCTGGACTAAATTCAGTGCGATATGCCAAATTTCGTGCAAATCAAAGGATCTATAAGGACTTTGGTGCACCATTTAGATTAAATCGAACGAAACTATATATGGGAGCTATATCTAAATATGGTCCGATTTTCACGAAACATGGCAGACATAACTCTAGGCTCAATTCAGTTCGCTATGCCTAATTTCGTGCAAATCGAAGGATATGTAGGGACTTTGGTGCACCATTTAAATGAAATCGGACGAATCTATATATGGGAGCTATATCTAAATCTTAACCGATTTTCAAGAAACTTAGCACACATCATTCTAGGCCTAATTCAGTACGCTATGCCAAATTTCGTGCAAATCGAAAGATATATAGGGACTTTGGTGCACGATTTACATGAAATCGGACGAAACTATATATGGGAGCTATATCCAAATCTGAACCGATTTTCAAGAAACTTAGCACACATCATTCTAGGCCTAATTCAGTACGCTATGCCAAATTTCGTGCAAATCGAATGATATATGGGGACTTTGGTGCACCGTTTATCTTAAATCGGACGAAAATATATATGGGAGCTATATCTAAATCTGAACCGATTTTCAAGAAACTTAGCACACATCATTCTAGGCCCAATTCAGTACGCTGTGTCAAATTTCGTGCAAATCGAAAGCTATTTAGGAACTTTGGTGCACCATTTACATTAAATCGGACGAAAATATATATGGGAGCTATAACTAAATCTGAACCGATTTTTCCCAATTTCAATAGGGTTTGTCCTTGGGCCAAATGAATGAACTGTGCCAAATTTCATCCAATTCGAATAATAAATGCGGCCTGTACATTGTTTACAATTTAACATGGACAGACGGACATGCGTAATTCGACTTAGAAAGTGACTCTATGCATATTCTCAAAAGGAACCATGGGTCTATCTCGATTCGTTTTGCCTGTTACAAACATATGCACAAAGACATTATACCCTGTACCACTGTGTGGTGAAGGGTATAATGATGTGTGTTAAGTTTCCTGAAAATCGGTTCAGAAGGTAAATGGGGCTCCAAAATCCTTATATATATATATATATATTCGTGAAAATCGTCCGATTTAATGTAAATGGTGCACCAAAGTCTCTATATATTTTTCGATTTGCACGAAATTTGGCACATCGTACGGAATTATATCGGTTCAGATTTTGATATATCTCACATATGTAGTTTCGTTCGATTTGATGTAAATGTGCACCAACGTCCCTATATAACCTTCGATTTGTACGTAATTTGGCATAGCGTACTGAATTGAGTATAGAATATAGTGTGGTAAGTTGCGGAAAAATCAGTTCAGATTTCGATATACATATATATTCGTCCGATTTTACATAAATGGTGCACCAAATTGCTAATGTTTGTTCGATTAACACGAAGTTTTGCAGATGCAGCCATAGCATCCATATGTGAAATTAAATTTACTATGGGTTGCAGAAAGACATGAGTAGGTTCCTTCGGGAGAACATTGGCATGCAATTGTAAGGATACATATGTAGAATACAGCCAAAGTGGTGAAGGGTATCATATAGTCGCCCCAGTCCGACTACTACTTTTCTACTGGTATAAAAAATTTTGTTTTTCAAGAAAAAAAGGCGCTGATTTAAAAAATTGCTTTTTTCATAGACTGGGACAACTTTAATGTCTTCTTAGTCCGCTCTATTTTTTTTAGTTTATAATATAGACGGTGACCGGGGATGAAAAATCATCGCCAAAAAATGCTCACAGTAAACTGAACAAAAAATAAAACAAAAACCAGTAAGGAAAGTAGTAAAGTCGGACGGGGCCGACTATATAATACCCTTCACCACTATGGGTATATTAAACAGGACTATTAAGATGAAATTGGATGAAATAAAATATGTGATATTTATCTAAATGTGAATCTACCTAAATCTATCCATAAAGTATGTAAATCGACTTCAAACAAATATAAATAGGTCATCCGTTGGGCTATGTCTGTACTTCTACAAAACGCAACTACGTAATTCTATGCTCAATTTTGTAAGTTGTGCAAAATTTGATTTCAATCTGACTAACATGAGGAGTTTGATGCCCAATTTACTTGAAATCGGGCGAAAATATATATGGAAGCTCTATCAAAATATTAGGCGATTTCAAACAAACTTGTCACAGGTTAGGTTATACTAATTTCAGAAAGTTTTGTTCCTATCAGCCTATTGGTTCCTTGGTGCATCAATTACTTAAAATCAATCTATAATAAAAGGAAGCTCTATCTAAATCTGGACCGATTTTCACGAAACAAGACAGACATCACTCTAGGCTCAATTCAGTACGTTATGCCAAATTTCGTGCAAATCGAAGGATATATAGGGACTTTGGTGCACCATTTACCTAAAATCGGGCGAAACTATATATGGGAGCTATATCTAAATCAGGACAGATTTTCACGAAACTTGGCAGACATCATTCTAGGCTCAATTCAGTACGTTATGCCAAATGTCGTGCAAATCGAAAGATATATAGGGACTTTGGTGCATCATTTACATGAAATCGGACGAAACTATATATGGAAGCTATATCTAAATCTGGACCGATTTTCTCGGAACTTGGAAGACATCACTCTACGCTTAATTCAGAACGATTTCGTGCAAATCGAAAGATATATAGGGACTTTGGGGCACCATTTAAATGAAATCGGACGAAACTATATATGGGAGGTATATCTAAATCTGAACCGATTTTATCAAAACTTGGCAGACATCATTCTAGGCTCAATTCAGTACGTTATGCCAAATTTCGTGCAAATCGAAAGATATATAGGGACTTTGGCGCACCATTTACATGAAATCGGACGAAAGTATATATGGGAGCTATATAGAAATCTGGACCGATTTTCTTGAAACTTGGCAGACATCACTCTAGGCTCACTTCAGTACGTTATGCCAAATTTCGTGCAAATCGAAGGATATATAGGGACTTTGGTGCACCATTTACCTAAAATCGGGAGAAACTATATATGGAAGCTATATCTAAATCACGACCGATTTTCACGAAACTTGGCAGACATCATTCTAGGCTCAATTCAGTACGTTATGCCAAATTTCGTGCAAATCGAAAGATATATAGGGACTTTGGGGCACCATTTACATGAAATCGGACGAAACTATATATGGGAGCTATATCTAAATCTGAACCGATTTTCTCGAAACTTGGCAGACATCACTCTAGGCTTAATTCATTACGTTATGCCAAATTTCGTGCAAATCGAAAGATATATAGGGACTTTGGGGCACAATTTACATGAAATCGGACGAAACTATATATGGGAGCTATATCTAAATCTGAACCGATTTTCTCGAAACTTGGCAGACATCACTCTAGGCTTAATTCATTACGTTATGCCAAATTTCGTGCAAATCGAATGATATATAGGGACTTTGGTGAACCATTTACATGAAATCGGACGAAACTATATATGGGAGCTATATCTAAATCTGGACCGATTTTCACGAAACTTGGCAGACATCATTCTAGACCTAAATGATTAGGCTGTACCAAGTTTCGTGCAAATCGAAAGATATATAGGGACCGTTTACATTAAATCGGTTAAATATATATATGGGAGCTATATCTAAATCTGAACCGATTTTTCCCAATTTCAATAGGGTTCGTCCTTGGGCCAAATAAGTGACTTGTGCCAAATTTCATCCAATTCGGATCATAAATGCGACCTGTACTTTGTTTACAATTTAACATGGACAGACAGACGGACAGAGGGTCTATCTCGATTATTTTTGCCTGTTACAAACATATGCACAAAGACATAATACCCTGTACCACAGTGTGGTGAAGGGTATAATCAGTAGGGAAAGGCTCAATGTCGAATGAGGACTATATGAGATCCTATGTCACATTGGATATACAAAGTGTGGATCGGACAGACCTGAAATCCATGGTGGAATCTGGATTAAATCTTATTTAAAATGTTAACGCCAACTTGTCGGAAGCATCGAAAATGTACAACTTCGTTGCTAAAATTTCTTAAAAAATATTGCCTTACAGCGAGCAAAGCCAACGAGCAGCATTACAAAATAAATTATCTATGAAAGCTAGCGCTATTTGGTATTTTCAGCTCTTATAAAATAGCGCTTCACAACTGCAAGAACACGAAGCTGAAAATGGAAAATAGCTCCCCGAAAGCAACTGCTTATGAAGAATAGCAGCACGATTACAAGTGCCAAGCCGAGGATTTCATCCAAAAAAATAAATATTTCCTTTTGAGTTTAATGTTGTTTAGTATAATTTAATATTATTCGAAAGGTGTTTTAAATTTTATAAATTAAACATTTTCGTCCGCTGACAATGCCCAAATGTTGGCGAAGCTGTTTAATTAATATTTATTTACCGCCTATAGCGAATGTAACTATCAAATAGCAACAATATGTAACAGTAATATAAATTTAATCGAGTTTTCGCCATGAATACCACTTTTATAGGTTTTCTTATCAGTGCGTTGACAACACACCACCATATAAACACAATCTTTGGCTTCCCAATCATCAGCCACGAATGTTGTCGACGCAGCTATTTTTGACAGCTGGATTTTAAGTTTCATTGTCGCTTAGGCGTAATTAGAAATAGCTAACATATGGATGTTATTGTCGTCGTCTCTATGCTAAGCTTGTTTCTACATATTCAAGGGCCTTGAGTTCGCCTCTATAGATGTTCTTGTCCTCTCTTCGTCTATGACGATTATACTCTCGCGGGCTTGAAGTTTCCCCCTGAATACATCCGAATAGTGCGGTCATATATACGGACGCCCTGGTCCGCACCTGGTCTATAAACATACCCTGACCCTTAGGTTGAGTTTAAAGAGTCAAGGGTCTTAAGCATTATATATGCTCATAGAATTCCTTCTCCTCAGCTTGTTTGCCTATAGTAGTCTCACTAAACTTCAACTCATTCATAAAACGTTATTGGTCTATATTAACTTTCAGTCTGTATGCTTGTCTATATAGACTCCCATGGATACATCTACAAGATACAATTTTCCTTGGTATTTAGATCGTATTTATAGACATCCTGGTCAGCTTGGCCTTTCCGTGGCCCTCAGCCAAGTCTCTCAGTTTCCAAGGAGATTATGCCTCCCAGCTGACCCTAACCCTCAGCTTAGTGAAGTCCAGAGCTCCTTTTAAAGACTTTCAGAATCTGAACCGATTTTAAATGAACTGTTTCAAACTTCATCCAATTAGGATCATTAATGCGATCTATTCTTTGTTTTCATATTTATAGCAACAGAAGGACGTTCGGAAGGACGGAAATGCATAAATCGACACGGAAAGTGATTTCATAATTTTTTTCTACTTCATTGATTTCTAATTTCTACTTCATTTACAAAGATATTTTTCGCTCCTTCATGAATCCAGAAATATGTGCTGCCTTTCAATAAGTGGTGCCTTTAAAATACCGAAAATATGTGGAGCCTTTAAATGGGAGCTACAAAAACATGGAGAGAAAAAAATGTAATTAGAACCCAAAATATTAAATAAGAACAAGCTCGGTTGTCGAAAACTTTCAAAATACCGACAATGGTCAATACTTTTATATGGGACAATTTCGGAACATGGATATATACCGTCAAATATTTACAAATATATTTTTCATTCCTTCATGAACCCGGAAGGCGGCTGAGCCCTATAAAAGATGGAAAATGGGCGGTACTTTCAAATGGATGCTATTAAACCCTGGATATTAAGTTCGGCCCGACCAAACTTTTTATACCCTTCTAGGAAAAATCTCATTTTATGATAGGACCTTGAACATACCGAAAAATACGTGAGAGAAAGATAATTGAAATTCTCAAAATAACTAATAGTAGTGCTACCGTTATAGGGGCTATAGCAGATCAATATTTATATTTTTTGAGATTTGATAGCCAATGAGATTATAAAATACCAAATTACAGCCACTTCGATTGAAATAAAAATTAAAAATTCGCAAAATACCGAGATGGGTCAATATTAATAATCTGTAGTGGGGAGATATAATTATACCATTATGAGAACCCAAAATACCAAATTAGAGTTAGGTCAGTATTAAACATTTTTAGTACGGAAGTAGGGTATACAATGAATACTGTGGGATCCCTTATATGCTGGCTACCCTGAAACTTGGCCAATATTTATAATTTTTAGTGCGGAAATGTGTTATTCAATGAGAATCTAAAATACCAAATGACAGCCAATTCGGTGGAAGATCATGCCCATAACCCAAAAAATACCGTATATTGGGGATACATTTATATGGGGTCTACCCTGAACCTTGGATCACCAAAACGTGGAGCGATATATCCCTATGCAATGTGGATATATCGCATTGCATAGGATGAATACTGTGGGATCCCTTATATGCTGGCTACCCTGAAACTTGGGTCAATATTTATTAATTTTAGTGCGCAAATGTGTAATTCAATGAGAACCTACAATACCAAATGACAGCAAATTCGGTGAAAAATCGTGTTCATAACCCCCCAAAAACCGTATATTGGGGATACAAAACTTGGAGCGATATATCCCTATGCAATGTTTGTACATAATTTAAGTGCAAATGTAATATAAATTCCATCTTATGGTGCAGGGAATAATGTTGGGTATGCTGATATCCATTTTGGCAGCAGGTTTCTTTCTTTCTTTACAAATTTAATCGAATTTTATGTAAAATGGCGTCTAGATATATTGAAAACATTCCAGCTATTCCTCATATAAGGTGTATGTTAGAATTTCAATTGGATTGAAAAAGATTGAAAGATTGCCTCCAACAATATCACTAAATTTGTGACCACCATCTATGAAGATATTGCAAATATCTTCGTTGACATCATGATGTCTTGAAATAAAGTTCGTTAATCAATTCTGGATTTACAAAAGAATGCATTTGCACCCTTATATATGTACTGCAATGAAATTATCATTACTTGGTAATGCTTTAAATAATAACATCTGTCTACCAAATAATTAATTATTATAAAAGCCTTATATATGTACTGCATAATAATACCAAATAATTGCAGGATTCGTTCTATCCATATTTCCAAATTCTTTATTTCTTATTTCGATCATCATAAAATTTAATGTGACCAAACTTTATTAAATCGAAAATAATTCCTTCAAGCGCAACGACAATCTAAGTTCCAACTACATTCCATTGTCGAGGCTATAAATAAACTTACACAAGGAATTTGATTTTTAATACAACTCAATATACAAAATAATTTATTCAAGGCAGGAAACTTTTGGGATAAACCACAATGATAAGGACGTGGATATCCATGTAACACATATACAGAGGGTGATGACAAAAACAACAAGAACAACACAAAACAATGGCAAACATTTGCTAACAAACTGAATTTGATAGCAAATCGATGAATAGCAGGTCAAAAGTGAATGAATTGAGTTTAGAAAAGTAAATAACCCAAGGCTAAAACCACAACGACGACACAACAACAACAACAACAATAATCAACAACACAACACAAATTCCAAGTGCTACAAACTACAAGTGTAGGCATTTCCAACACTTAATGGAACACACACACACTCGCACGCACAAACACCCATAACTCTGAACATTCAGTATGCGGCTGTATACATCACTAGTTCTATATAGTCAAACCTACATACATACATTAGACCAGCATAAATATTTTGTTAGATAGAAACCCACAATCATTGACTTTTATGAAGTGCCTCCTTGTATGTCAAATGTATGTATGTAGATATGTCTGTATATTGAAGCATTGTGTTGTTTTTTATAAGTTGAGTTGGCATACATGCATATCAATGGGAGAAGGTTTGTGTGTGTGCCAATGTGTTGTCTATTATAATTTTTGCCTCTTTTTTGTTTTATTTTTCATGTTCCATAAACATTATGAGCCAAGCCAGTCAGCAAACCGCCCATCCATCCAACCAACCAAGCATCATACATGTTTTAGTTGGAACAAATGCTTTGCATGCATTCATGTTTATGGATATACGATGTTCAAATATATGCGTATGTGTTATATGTTTTATATGTAAATGTAGATACTATTTCACATGGCATACACACATACATATGTATGTAGATAACCACTCGTCTCTAAGATATGAAATGAATACAGGCTCGTTAGATTACCATTTTGTGTGTTTGGATGTGTGTTTTTTAATGAACACTTTATGGGGATGTTGGATCAGCGACCAGTCGACCTAGGCCACTATAAGTGAATCTAAGGACATGATTAGTTTGCATACTAGGTATTGCTAAATAAGCACATTTTGTTCAGATGAGATATATATCTTCAATCTCAGAATAATTGTAAACAAAAAGTTACTAGAGACAGATTTTTTCTGGGTAAATATTGTTTCCCAAGTCAATGAAGAGATTTGTTAGAGAGAATAAGTAAAAACGTTACCTACCTACCTAATTCAGTACTCTATGCAAAATTTTGCTTCAATCGGAACAATATTGGGAGTTTGGTGCACAACTTACTTTAAATTGGACAAAGCTATATCTAAATCTAAACCGATTTTCTTCAATTTCAATTTCAATCGAATTTCATCCAAATCGGATAATAAATGGGACCTGTACTTTGTTAACAAAAATACATGGACTGACAGACGGACTGACATGCATAAATCGTCTCAGGAAGTGATTCTATGCATATTCTCAAAAGGAACAATGGGTCTATCTCGATTTTTATAAAGGGGGGTTATATAGAGACTACCCCTAAAAGGGGACGAATATTAATAATTTTTGGGAGGGAGGTTTTTTATCATATACTACTACAAAAAACTAAATTACAAAGAATTTGATTGAAAAACGCGCTCAAGAACCCCAAAATACCGAAAATTGGGGGTACCATTATATGGGGGCTACCCGAAAAATGGACCTATATTTATAATTTATAGTGGAGAGATTTGCTATCTAATAATAACTCGACGTACTAAATTACAGTCAATTCGGTCGAAAAATACGATCAGAACCTCCAAAATACCAAAAATTTAGGGGTACCGTTATATGGGGACTACCAGAAAAACTAGACCTATATTTATAGCTTTTAGTGGAGTAATTTGGTACCTAATAAGAACCCAATGTATAAAATTGCAGAGAATTCAGTTATAAAACGAGCCCATGAACCCCAAAATACCGAAAATTGAGCGTAGCCTTATATGGGGACTATCCGAAAAAAATGGACCTATATTTATAATTTTTAGTAGGGAGATTTGCTACCCAATAAGAACTCAAAGTACCAAATTTCAGCGAATTCAGTTCAAAAATGTGCTAAATAACCTCAAAATACCGAAAATTGGGGGGTACCCTTATATAGGAGCTATGCCTAAACGTGGACCGATTTTCTCCAATTTCAATAGGGTTCGACCCCAGAACATGTGTCAATATTTATAGATTTTTTTAGATACATTTTTCTTGCCAATTCGAATCAAAAATCTAAATTACAGCCAATTAGGTTGAAAGACATGCTCAAATACCTCAAAATATCGAATATTTGGGGTAGGTTAATATTGCGTCCTCTATCGTGATTTCAAAAGACCTACGGACGGAAACTGCTCAATCGACATAGAATTTTATTCTGATCGAAATATAATAGGTTGGAGAAAAAGATAACATGATATGTTTCTTGTAAAGTATCGATCAAACAATTTCAGATTTATGCTCGTTGGAAAGGTGACATATCGCAGTAAAAAACATATTTTGTTGTTTGTCAGTTGTCTTTAAAATGGCAGCAAATCATACAACAAAACAGTGCGTTCCGAACAGAGATGGTCCGTCAGAAACAGTGACGTAAATGACATACATTTCCTACGTATAATACATACGTCAGAAACGTCGGAAACCCACCCAAAACCATTAGGTTTTTGAAATATTTCTAATTAAATTAATCGATTTGGAAATTACGTGTGCTTTACTAAAATCCATATAAAATTTCAAAATTTTCTTCTCCAAAAAGTTCAGAATTTTTTATTAGTTCTAGTAAGGAATAGTCAGATATATGTAAAAATAATATATATTCTTAAAAATAACTGTATATGGTAATAATATTCAAGTAAATTACGTTTACTACATTTATTACAATTTATACAGGGATGTGACGTTTTCGACGTTTACACCTTTTTGACAGTCGAAAACCTTAAAAATTGCCATCTCTGGTTCCGAAGCATGTTAAATGCAGTCATATAGTTCATATAAAAATAATGGATTTCTTTTTCCCCAACCTGTATATACTTTACGAGACTTAGGTGAATATTTCGAGATGTTGCTTATGGTGGAGGGTATAAAAATCCATTATTAAGAGTCCACGCTTAAGGCTTAAAAAGTCTTTTAAGAATATTTGATCACGCTTAAGACGCAATGAATCCTCGCATACGGATCAAATAAACCTTACGAAATAAAAGTATCCAGGTTTAAGGCTAAAACATCCATGACTAATAAGGATCCAAACAAGTAAAAAATTGTCAGTCGGTGTTGCCGACAGATATATACCCCCAGCCTATGGTTTGCGGAGGTCTTCGGAACTAGACACAGATTTTATTATTAGCTCTATATAAGAAATGTGTTATCAATGAGGTTTCGGATTTAATGTTGATAAACTTTTATAAAATATTGACCATTTGTAAGGGAGGTACCGGAAGGAGAGACTACTGTGCCCCATCTTTGGACTTAATATAGACTTCGTAAAGATAATGGGTTGTGCAAAGTTTAGTTCATATCTGACATTCCATTCGCCTGATATTGGATTTACAAATATTGAAAATTTTTACCATTTGTGGGCCAGGTACTAGAAGTAGTGGACTATTGGGCCCCATCTTTGGACTTAATATAGACTTCGTAAGAATAATGAGTTGTGCAACGTTTGGTCCACATCGGACCATCCATTCGCCTGATATTGGATTTAGAAATATTGAAAATTTTGACCATTTGTGGGGGAGGTACTACAAAGAATTGACCAATGGATCCCATCTTCCTACTTGGTCTAGGATTGGTAAATATAGTAGGTTGTAGAAAGTTTCGTTAAAATCGGATCCGCTTGCATGTTATTATACCCTACACAACTATGTTGTCAGGGTATTATAGCTTTGTGCAGCCCCAAAAGTTTGTAACGCCGCGAAATATTGGTCCTAGACCCACCTTTAAGTATACCGATCGTCATATCTCGACTAGCTGAGTCGATCTAGACATGTGTGTCCGTCCGTCCGTCTGTCCATTATAATTTGTAAACACGATACAGGCCACAATTATGGACTAATCTTCATGAAATTTTGCATGTATAATGGGTTCTGGCCAATGAAGACCCCTATTGTTTTTGGAAAAGATCGGTTAATATTTAGGGTATAAAATGGACCAAATACTTTATTTTTGTCGGTTTTTCTGGTCGCTCCAGAGGCCGCAATTATGGCCCAAACACCGCGATTTATTGCATGGAGAAGGGGATCGGAATTAGAATTAACATGCCTGTTTTGATAAAGATCGGGCAATATTTAGCGAGTTAAATGGACCATGACTATTATGTGAAAAATTACAAAATTAGTATTCTATAGCGTGTAGATTTACCCCTAAAGGACCTAACCCCGAGAAGTTGACAATATATTCACGAGGAGTGGTTGGCCTTCAAATTGATACAATTACTTTGTCGTATGTACTCGAATGTGGGAGTTACACTTAAATGTTTACAGGTAATCAGATACTATTTAGTAACCCATTACCACACTAGAAGTCGGAAATATAGCGCTGATCGCTTTGAAATTTTCCATGAGGATCCAGGTATGTTCAAGGACAACGCCTATAATTTCGACCATGATCAGATAATAATATTGGAATGAAGTGGACCGAAAACGTATTTTTTTGTGTTTTTTTTTTCGAGTCGATCTATAGGCCACAATTGAAAGCCGAACATCACAACACAACTCACGGTAAAGGGCATCTGGACAAGTAATTAAAAGAGCTGTACTGAATATTAGTAATATTTGTTGACCTCTAGTCGGTCAAAATGGTGCACATATCACGAAATATTGCCCAAGCTCAGAACATAGAACAACAAAAAGTTAGATTTTAGTGGAAGTTGTGTAGGGTATCATATGGTCGGCCCCGTCCGACTATACTGCTCCGCTCACTGGTTATAAAATTAATTTTTAGCACAATTATGACCAAAAGAAGTGGACCGATATTCCCCATCTTCGAACTTAAATTAAATTTGAACGAAATATTAAGATGTGCTAAGTTTGAATGAAATCGGTAGCTGCCTTCGAGAATTATCGTGCGCACCAGCCAGCTAGATAGACAGACGGACAACGCACGGACGGACGGACATGGCTAAATCGACTCCTAATTTCCTGAAACGGATTTGGTCCAAAGAAACATGGGGTCTAAAACCAATATTACGAAGAGGCACATTTTCACCGTATCAAAGTGTATATACCCTCATTAGTTTAAAGGCTGAGGGTACACAAATTGATTTCTTTTTATATTTATTTTGAACCTTTAATTTCTTACGAATGTCTCCTTTAAATTTCAAGTAAATAAACCAATCCGTTCCAAATTTTTACACGTTACTCTGAACCGTATGAACTTGCTTAAATATAATTGATCAAAATTTTTCTTATTTTTCAGCTTGGATTTTGGTCGAAAATAGGAGATCCTTTAAAAAATAATATACGTGGGTTCAACATTTTGCTAATTTTCGAGCGAAATCTTTATCGCTTATCTTTAAAACGCTCTAAAAGTTCTGTTATGCAATGACAAATATTAAAACAAAAATCAATGGCCCTTTAAAAAAAAACTACATCACTTTTAAATTCCAGACTCAAGTTTAAACTAGTCTGTGAGTATCCCAAGCTTCCATGGAATGGATGACATGGTTTTCTCCTGTTATAGTTATCTCCATTTTCACTGTCCAGCAGACCTTGTAATTATATTGTTCACATTCATAATGGTGACAATGTTGTGTAAAACAAGCTGACTATGAATGAGGGAAATGGCATGTTATATAGGTAATGATAATGGAAGGAACGATAATAGGGTTCGGCTGTTACTGACACCACCACTGCATTGTTACATAGTTTACATTATTATTCTGCATTTTTATTATAGTTATTTTTTTCTCTTTCGTTTTTGTGATACATTTTCTCCATCATTACGCAATTACATTGTATTATGCGGTAGTAGTATTTGTGTAGATATTGCTTGGTGGCTTTAATTTGTCACGGATGCAAACAGCTGTAGAAGAATATACAAATATCCTTTAAGATATTAAATTATCTGATTTGTATACCCTACACCACAATGCAAAATTCAAAAGAAACACAGCGTACCGAATTGAGTCTCGAATAATGTGTGCTATCTCATCATTAGTGTAGCCTGTTTATCCGCTTCGACTCTATTCTTAAAAAGCTACGAAATCTATAAATCTAGAAAGATTTTTGAGTATCAAATTTAAATAGGCAAAATAATAATATCGGTAGTTTTCTGGTTTATCTATTTATTATTTCTCCATGGATACGAAAGCAATCTTACCATAGTATTAGTTAAGCAATCTTACCTGCAAAAAAGATAAATAAAATTAATATATAATTCGGTATAGCGTCTTATTGTTTTTTGTATTGATCAATATTTCGGTGTCTTGAAAACGGAACGACAAATTTAATAGACATTTCACCTTACGGTTGAGGGTATAATAAAGGATATAATATCATTTATATTAAAATAATTTTTGAATCCTTGACGATAAACTTATTTAAAAATCAAATGTTATAGTTCTGATAGTTATTAAAACAAAAATGATTACAAAATACACACTTGTCAGTGGTAGAATTGTGTATTTTGTAATAACTTCAATGAACACAGGCATCCGGCTCTGGCAGTTCTTGAAAAATAAATAATTTATTTTTCGGATAAAGTATTTCAAACCCCCATGCTTCTGGCTCTGACGGTCCTTAAACAAAAAATTATTTGCGAAATTCATGCTTCTAGTTCCGATAGTCCTTGAACAGGCAATTATTTAAAAATATAATAATAAAAATCCTTTAAAAAATAATAATAATAGTCCTTGACCAAAGAATTGTTTAAAAAAACGTGCTTCTAGCTCCGATAGTCCTTGAATAAAACAACACTACGCTTCTGACTCTTTAAAATATAATACCTTCTACAAAAACTCTTTATTCTAGAAAAAAAGGCTAGAAATGTGTAACCAAAGGATAAACATGGACAAAATTTGATAATATGAGTTTCAAAGCCCTTTATAAAATATTAACCCTTCATTATCATGACCTTCTAGAGCGACTAGAAAACCGTACAAAAATAATATTTTCACACATTTGCCTATCGTATGACCTCTTTCGGCAGGATGTTAAAAAGGTCAGACAACAAACTGACACCTTGCCATGTCTGAATCCTCGTTCGATATTGAAGTGCTCCGAGAAGTCCTTTCCGACTTGATCTGCTGACCTTGGGTCAGTTGAAGTTATCCTGCATAGTCGTATTAATTTTGCAGGAATTAATTAAGCAGCTCTGAACGGAAAGGGCTGTCGAATGCGGTTTTATAGTCGGAATGTTCCGATGTGTTTTTCATGGGTCTTTTCCATGATCTTGCGCAGAGTGGAAATTTGGTCAATGGTGGATTTGCCAGGCCTAAAGCCGCATTGGTATGGTCTAATAATGTCATTGGCCATTGGCTTCAGTCGTTCACACAGCACGCTGGATGGCATTTTATATGCGATGGGAAGGATAGTTGGGACATATCGTCTTGTTTATTATACCCTTCACCACACTGTGGTACAGGGTATTATGTCTTTGTGCATATGTTTGTAACAGGCAAAAGGAAACGAGATAGACACATGGTTCCTTTTGAGAATATGCATAGAATCACTTCCTGAGTCGATTTATGCATGTCCGTCCGTCTGTCCGTCCGTCTGTAGATGTTAAATTGTAAACAAAGTACAGGTTGTATTTATACTACGATTTGGATGAAATTTGGCACAAGTCACTTATTTGGCCCAAGGACGAACCCTATTGAAATTGGGAAAAATCGGTTCAGATTTAGATATAGTTCCCATATATGTTTTCGCCCGATTTAAGGTAAATGGGGCAGCAAAGTCCCTCTATATCATTCGATTTGCATGAAATTTGGCACAGAGTACTGAATTAGGTCCAGAACGATGTGTTCCAAGTTTCGAGAAAATTAGGTAAATTAGGCACCAATGTCCCTCTATATCTTTCGATTTGCATGAAATTTGGCACAGAGTACTGAATTAGGCACATAATGATGTGTGCCATGTTTCGAGAAAATCGGTTCAGATTTAGATATAGCTCCCATATATAGTTTCGTCCGATTTAAGGTAAATTGTGCACCAAAGTTCCTATATATCATTCGATTTGATGAAATTTAGCATAGTGTACTAAATTAGGTGCAGAATGATGTGTACCAAGTTTCGAGAAAATCGGTTTAGATTTAGATATAGCTCCCATATATAGTTTCGTCCGATTTTAGGTAAATGGTGCACTAAGGATCCATAGCTAGGCCGATTGACACAACGTACTGAAGTTTATATAAATTATTCTCTGATAAGTTTCCTTGAAATCGGTTCAGATATAGATATAGCATAGCTTCTATATATAATTTCGACTTGTTCATGTTAGGAAACATATGTTGAATATACCCAAAGTGGTGAAGGGTATCATATAGTCGGCCCAGTCCGACTTTACTACTTTCCTTTTTTTTGCTCATAGGATAATGAGGTTCCAATCACTGGACATGCATTTCTCTAGCCATATTGTACCTGCATCTGACCTTCGATCTCGAATAGTTAGGCTAGTAACCCATAGGCACCTGCTGCTTAATTGTTCTCCAGCCGATTAATTGCTACACTGACATCATCTTGGCTAGGTGGTGTACATTCTATACCATTATCTCTTATCGGTTCTGGGGCATCTTATTCACCGCCATTATTTGATACCAGAAGTATTTAAAAATACTCCTTCCAGATCCTCAACACGCTAAAATATATAGCCATCGAATACAAATTTTTCACATAAAGTTTTTGGTCCACTTCATCCCCTCTAAGTTCTAACGGATGCTAACCAATAACAATATGGGTCTTCATTGGGCAGAAACGGTCCTACATGCAAAATTTTGTGACGATTGGTTCATAACTGTGTAATGTGTTTAGAAATTATAATGGACAGACTGTCTTGGACGATTCAGCTAGTCGAGATATGACGATCGGACGATATGTGCCAACTACTAAAAGGTGGGTCTAGCATCACTTTTCGCGGCGTCCACATAAAGTTATAATACCCTGACAACATAGTTGTGTTGGGCATAAAAACAGATATGATATTCCACCAAAAACAATAATTTATTGATCCATGTTTTATCTCTCCAAAAAGTCTACCAGAACGTGCTTAAGCAACCACTCTTATACATATTCTTCAAATAATGTTCGAGATAAAATGAAGCATGACAACAGATATACCCTGCTCTGAAGAGGTTTACAGTCATCTTTAGAAATAATTGATTTAATTTCAGTACATTAAAAAACTCTCAATGGATGAAGAAGCAACACACATATGTCACAAAATTGATTATTAGTTATGTCCGCAGAAGTTTATTATGATGAGCAAATACATATAAAAAATGCCTCAAACCTCCAACTTTCTGTGTCACCCTAGGACCTATTTCACATCCTCCCTGTAACACTAAAATCCGTAATAAATTGTGAATCAGTGACCACAAAGACAAAAAAGATAATTTCATTATAAATCAATTAAGTGATGATTCCAACATCAAAGGATAAAAAGAGGCCAGGAGAAATATATAACAAGGAGGCCATCATTAAATATGTCATAAAGTGTTAATAGAAACATTTTTTTTATTCTTTATACACTAAATTAAATTATATACCATTGTCAATAAGACTTAAACTGTCATTTCACAGCCACTGTTAAATTAATTGACCCATAAAAAACATACGCATAATAAGGATAACGTGAATCGAGTTACGACGACTATCATTAAATTTTTGCAAAATAATAAAGTTACGCAGTAGAATAAGTTAACTGTTATTGGCACATACAATAAGCAATCGGTGATTGATGACTGTCGATATCAATCGTTTAATAATATAAATGATGATGATGATAGGAAATAAACATTTGGTTTATGTTTCGTGAGAGAGATATAACAAATCCTTTTATTACAAAAATCTCTTAATATCAATCTCCGATGTAGATTAAATTCTCAAATACTTTATAGAAAGTCATTGAGATAATGATATTATAGCATGTAACATATTTCGTACTACATTATCAATCAATTTTAACAGATGTTCATTTGGAAGGGGTTTCAGTAAAAAATGCAATGGAAAATATTACAAATAATAAAAGGGATTAAAAATAGTTGGTAAATAAACTAAGAAACAAAAACAAAAATTGTTGAATTAAAAAAAAAAAATAAAAATTAAAATTTTGAATTAAAAAAAAAATATTCTTCAAAAGTGCAGGCTTATTGATCAAAAATATCCTAAAATCTACATTAAAGGGCATTAAATGTCCTTTCAAGGGCATTAAATGTCCTTGAAACAATATGATACCGTATATAGCTATTGGTATATACAAGAAAGGTCCATAACGTTCTATCTAGTATCTTTGATATTAGATAAAATTAAATATTTGATATTTAATCACAACTGTTCTTAAAAATCCACGCCTATGACTCTATGTATCCTTGAAAAACTATTCTTTAAAAATCCACGCCTATGACTCTATGTATCCTTGAAAAACTATTCTTTAAAAATCCACGCCTATGACTCTATGTATCCTTGAAAAACTATTCTTTAAAAATCCACGCCTATGACTCTATGTATCCTTGAATGGTCCTTGAAAAATTATTCTTTAAAAAATCTACGCCTTATGTTGGTCATTGAAAAAATATTCTTTAAAAAATCCACGCCTTGTGTTGGTCCTTGAAAAAATATTCTTTAAAAAATCCACGCCTTGTGTTGGTCCTTGAAAAAATAGTCTTTTAAAAATGCACGCTTTGTGTTGGTCCTTGAACAAAT
>NW_026879593.1:0-27811 GCF_032173495.1 Musca vetustissima | reverse complement strand
ATTTTGTTACTACTATATATAAGATATTTCCACAAACAACCAACCAAGCACCAGCAGAAATCATGATGTTGATAATTTTAATACTGCCAACCATTAACCATGAATATTTGTTACCGAATGTGCCCCAGAACTTGGTCGGGAATGTTATGTTGAAATGTGTGAAATCATGGAGGTAGATGGATGAGTCTGAGATAATTTCCAACCGATGTTGACTACGCCGAATGTTTTCTGCACTGCCATATTTCGGTTGTCCAGAAGTAGCGTCGATGTTTTCGATTTTGGTTTTTATTTTTGCTTGTATACAAGGTGGCTATGGGTAGATTTTACCTGAAAATACATATTTTACAATAAAATAAGTTCCTTACAACCACTCAAATAGAACGAACGTTCGGGAGAATCGTGTCTTAATTTCTTGTACAGACGAGCTGCGGCTGTCTGTATATTTTTACAGGCATTCTGACGTGAAACTGCTCGCATTCATTTGTTGACTGCCTCTCCTCATTGGCAACTGATTCTTATTTCCTTTCGTGTCTTAATTTCTTGTACAGACGAGCTGCGGCTGTCTGTATATTTTTACAGGCATTCTGACGTGAGACTGCTCGCATTCATTTGTTGACTGCCTCTCCTCATTGGCAACTGATTCTTATTTCCTTTCCAAGTACGTCTATTTATTTTGTTACTACTATATATAAGATATTTCCACAAACAACCAACCAAGCACCAGCAGAAATCATGATGTTGATAATTTTAATACTGCCAACCATTAACCATGAATTTTTGTTACCGAATGTGCCCCAGAACTTGGTCGGGAATGTTGAAGGAATGGATTGTGATGAGACGGCCCAAGTCAGTGAGCCGATGATCGTGGATGATGATGACGGCGACCTAGACGATGTTGAAATGTGTGAAATCATGGAGGTAGATGGATGAGTCTGAGATAATTTGCCAATCGATGTTGACTACGCCGAATGTTTTCTGCACTTCCATATTCCGGTTGTCCAGAAGTAGTGCCGATGATTTTGGTTTTTATTTTTGCTTGTATACAAAGTGGCTCTGGGTAGATTTTACCTGAGAATACATATTTTACAACAAAAGAAGTGCCTTACAACCACTCAAATAGAACAAACGGTTGAGAGAATCATGTCTTAATTTCTTGTACAGACGAGCTGCGGCTGTCTGTATATTTTTACAGGCATTCTGACGTGAGACTGCTCGCATTCATTTGTTGACTGCCTCTCCTCATTGGCAACTGATTCTTATTTCCTTTCCAAGTCCGCCTATTTATTTTGTTACTACTATATATAAGATATTTCCACAAACAACCAACCAAGCACCAGCAGAAATCATGATGTTGATAATTTTAATACTACCAACCATTAACCATGAATATTTGTTACCGAATGTGCCCCAGCACTTGGTCGGGAATTTTAAAAGAGTGGGTTGTGATGAGACGGCCCAAGTCAGTGAGCCGATGATCGTGGATGATGATGACGGCGACCTAGACGATGTTGAAATGTGTGAAATCATGGAGGTAGATGGATGAGTCTGATATAATTTGCCAATCGATGTTGACTACGCCGAATGTTTTCTGCACTTCCATATTCCGGTTGTCCAGAAGTAGTGTCGATGATTTCGATTTTGGTTTTTATTTTTGCTTGTATACAAAGTGGCTCTGGGTATATTTTACCTGAGAATTCATATTTTACAATAAAATAAGTTCCTTACAACCACTCAAATAGAACGAACGGTCGGGAGAATCGTGTCTTAATTTCTTGTACAGACGAGCTGCGGCTGTCTGTATATTTTTACAGGCATTCTGACGTGAGACTGCTCGCATTCATTTGTTGACTGCCTCTCCTCATTGGCAACTGATTCTTATTTCCTTTCCAAGTCCGTCTATTTATTTTGTTACTACTATATATAAGATATTTCCACAAACAACCAACCAAGCACCAGCAGAAATCATGATGTTGATAATTTTAATACTGCCAACCATTAACCATGAATATTTGTTACCGAATGTGCCCCAGAACTTGGTCGGGAATGTTGAAGGAATGGATTGTGATGAGACGGCCCAAGTCAGTGAGCCGATGATCGTGGATGATGATGACGGCGACCTAGACGATGTTGAAATGTGTGAAATCATGGAGGTAGATGGATGAGTCTGAGATAATTTGCCAATCGATGTTGACTACGCCGAATGTTTTCTGCACTTCCATATTCCGGTTGTCCAGAAGTAGTGTCGATGATTTCGATTTTGGTTTTTATTTTTGCTTGTATACAAAGTGGCTCCGGGTAGATTTTACCTGAGAATACATATTTTACAATAAAATAAGTTCCTTACAACCACTCAAATAAATCGAACGGTCGGGAGAATCGTGTCTTAATTTCTTGTACAGACGAGCTGCGGCTGTCTGTATATTTTTACAGGCATTCTGACGTGAGACTGCTCGCATTCATTTGTTGACTGCCTCTCCTCATTGGCAACTGATTCTTATTTCCTTTCCAAGTCCGCCTATTTATTTTGTTACTACTATATATAAGATATTTCCACAAACAACCAACCAAGCACCAGCAGAAATCATGATGTTGATAATTTTAATACTGCCAACCATTAACCATGAATATTTGTTACCGAATGTGCCCCAGCACTTGGTCGGGAATGTTGAAGGAATGGATTGTGATGAGACGGCCCAAGTCAGTGAGCCGATGATCGTGGATGATGATGACGGCGACCTAGACGATGTTGAAATGTGTGAAATCATGGAGGTAGATGGATGAGTCTGAGATAATTTGCCAATCGATGTTGACTACGCCGAATGTTTTCTGCCATTCCATATTCCGGTTGTCCAGAAGTAGTGTCGATGATTTCGATTTTGGTTTTTATTTTTGCTTGTATACAAAGTGGCTCTGGGTAGATTTTACCTGAGAATACATATTTTACAATAAAATAAGTTCCTTACAACCACTCAAATAAATCGAACGGTCGGGAGAATCGTGTCTTAATTTCTTGTACAGACGAGCTGCGGCTGTCTGTATATTTTTACAGGCATTCTGACGCGAGACTGCTCGCATTCATTTGTTGACTGCCTCTCCTCATTGGCAACTGATTCTTATTTCCTTTCCAAGTCCGCCTATTTATTTTGTTACTACTATATATAAGATATTTCCACAAACAACCAACCAAGCACCAGCAGAAATCATGATGTTGATAATTTTAATACTGCCAACCATTAACCATGAATATTTGTTACCGAATGTGCCCCAGCACTTGGTCGGGAATGTTGAAGGAGTGGGTTGTGATGAGACGGCCCAAGTCAGTGAGCCGATGATCGTGGATGATGATGACGGCGACCTAGACGATGTTGAAATGTGTGAAATCATGGAGGTAGATGGATGAGTCTGAGATAATTTGCCAATCGATGTTGACTACGCCGAATGTTTTCTGCACTTCCATATTCCGGTTGTCCAGAAGTAGTGTCGATGATTTCGAGTTTGGTTTTTATTTTTGCTTGTATACAAAGTGGCTCCGATTAAATTCTACCTGAGAATATATATTTTACAATAAAATAAGTTCCTTACAACCACTCAAATAAATCGAACGGTCGGGAGAATCGTGTCTTAATTTCTTGTACAGACGAGCTGCGGCTGTCTGTATATTTTTACAGGCATTCTGACGTGAGACTGCTCGCATTCATTTGTTGACTGCCTCTCCTCATTGGCAACTGATTCTTATTTCCTTTCCAAGTCCGCCTATTTATTTTGTTACTACTATATATAAGATATTTCCACAAACAACCAACCAAGCACCAGCAGAAATCATGATGTTGATAATTTTAATACTGCCAACCATTAACCATGAATATTTGTTACCGAATGTGCCCCAGAACTTGGTCGGGAATGTTGAAGGAATGGATTGTGATGAGACGGCCCAAGTCAGTGAGCCGATGATCGTGGATGATGATGACGGCGACCTAGACGATGTTGAAATGTGTGAAATCATGGAGGTAGATGGATGAGTCTGAGATAATTTGCCAATCGATGTTGACTACGCCGAATGTTTTCTGCACTTCCATATTCCGGTTGTCCAGAAGTAGTGTCGATGATTTCGATTTTGGTTTTTATTTTTGCTTGTATACAAAGTGGCTCCGGGTAGATTTTACCTGAGAATACATATTTTACAATAAAATAAGTTCCTTACAACCACTCAAATAGAACGAACGTTCGGGAGAATCGTGTCTTAATTTCTTGTACAGACGAGCTGCGGCTGTCTGTATATTTTTACAGGCATTCTGACGTGAGACTGCTCGCATTCATTTGTTGACTGCCTCTCCTCATTGGCGACTGATTCTTATTTCCTTTCCAAGTCCGTCTATTTATTTTGTTACTACTATATATAAGATATTTCCACTAGCAACCAACCAAGCACCAGCAGAAATCATGATGTTGGTAATTTTAATACTGCCAACCATTAACCATGATTATTTGTTACTGAATGTGCCCCAGCACTTGGTCGGGAATGTTGAAGGAGTGGATTGTGATGAGACGGCCCAAGTCAGTGAGCCGATGATCGTGGATGATGATGACGGCGACCTAGACGATGTTGAAATGTGTGAAATCATGGAGGTAGATGGATGAGTCTGAGATAATTTGCCAATCGATGTTGACTACGCCGAATGTTTTCTGCACTTCCATATTCCGGTTGTCCAGAAGTAGTGTCGATGATTTCGATTTTGGTTTTTATTTTTGCTTGTATACAAAGTGGCTCTGGGTAGATTTTACCTGAGAATACATATTTTACAACAAAGGAAGTGCCTTACAACCACTCAAATAGAACGAACGGTCGGGGGAATCGTGTCTTAATTTCTTGTACAGACGAGCTGCGGCTGTCTGTATATTTTTACAGGCATTCTGACGTGAGACTGCTCGCATTCATTTGTTGACTGCCTCTCCTCATTGGCAACTGATTCTTATTTCCTTTCCAAGTCCGCCTATTTATTTTGTTACTACTATATATAAGATATTTCCACAAACAACCAACCAAGCACCAGCAGAAATCATGATGTTGATAATTTTAATACTGCCAACCATTAACCATGAATATTTGTTACCGAATGTGCCCCAGCACTTGGTCGGGAATGTTGAAGGAATGGATTGTGATGAGACGGCCCAAGTCAGTGAGCCGATGATCGTGGATGATGATGACGGCGACCTAGACGATGTTGAAATGTGTGAAATCATGGAGGTAGATGGATGAGTCTGAGATAATTTGCCAATCGATGTTGACTACGCCGAATGTTTTCTGCACTTCCATATTCCGGTTGTCCAGAAGTAGTGTCGATGATTTCGATTTTGGTTTTTATTTTTGCTTGTATACAAAGTGGCTCCGGGTAGATTTTACCTGAGAATACCTATTTTACAATAAAATAAGTGCCTTCCAACCACTCAAATAGAACGAACGGTCGGGAGAATCGTGTCTTAATTTCTTGTACAGACGAGCTGCGGCTGTCTGTATATTTTTACAGGCATTCTGACGTGAGACTGCTCGCATTCATTTGTTGACTGCCTCTCCTCATTGGCAACTGATTCTTATTTCCTTTCCAAGTCCGCCTATTTATTTTGTTACTACTATATATAAGATATTTCCACAAACAACCAACCAAGCACCAGCAGAAATCATGATGTTGATAATTTTAATACTGCCAACCATTAACCATGAATATTTGTTACCGAATGTGCCCCAGAACTTGGTCGGGAATGTTGAAGGAATGGATTGTGATGAGACGGCCCAAGTCAGTGAGCCGATGATCGTGGATGATGATGACGGCGACCTAGACGATGTTGAAATGTGTGAAATCATGGAGGTAGATGGATGAGTCTGAGATAATTTGCCAATCGATGTTGACTACGCCGAATGTTTTCTGCACTTCCATATTCCGGTTGTCCAGAAGTAGTGTCGATGATTTCGATTTTGGTTTATATTTTTGCTTGTATAAAAAGTGGCTCTGGGTATATTTTACAATAAAATATGTTCCTTACCACCACTCAAATAAATCGAACGGTCGGGAGAATCGTGTCTTAATTTCTTGTACAGACGAGCTGCGGCTGTCTGTATATTTTTACAGGCATTCTGACGTGAGACTGCTCGCATTCATTTGTTGACTGCCTCTCCTCATTGGCAACTGATTCTTATTTCCTTTCCAAGTCCGCCTATTTATTTTGTTACTACTATATATAAGATATTTCCACAAACAACCAACCAAGCACCAGCAGAAATCATGATGTTGATAATTTTAATACTGCCAACCATTAACCATGAATATTTGTTACCGAATGTGCCCCAGAACTTGGTCGGGAATGTTGAAGGAATGGATTGTGATGAGACGGCCCAAGTCAGTGAGCCGATGATCGTGGATGATGATGACGGCGACCTAGACGATGTTGAAATGTGTGAAATCATGGAGGTAGATGGATGAGTCTGAGATAATTTGCCAATCGATGTTGACTACGCCGAATGTTTTCTGCACTTCCATATTCCGGTTGTCCAGAAGTAGTGTCGATGATTTCGATTTTGGTTTTTATTTTTGCTTGTATACAAAGGGACTCTGGGTAGATTTTACCTGAGAATACATATTTTACAACAAAGGAAGTGCCTTACAACCACTCAAATAGAACGAACGGTCGGGGGAATCGTGTCTTAATTTCTTGTACAGACGAGCTGCGGCTGTCTGTATATTTTTACAGGCATTCTGACGTGAGACTGCTCGCATTCATTTGTTGACTGCCTCTCCTCATTGGCAACTGATTCTTATTTCCTTTCCAAGTCCGTCTATTTATTTTGTTACTACTATATATAAGATATTTCCACAAGCAACCAACCAAGCACCAGCAGAAATCATGATGTTGATAATTTTAATACTGCCAACCATTAACCATGAATATTTGTTACCGAATGTGCCCCAGCACTTGGTCGGGAATGTTGAAGGAATGGATTGTGATGAGACGGCCCAAGTCAGTGAGCCGATGATCGTGGATGATGATGACGGCGACCTAGACGATGTTGAAATGTGTGAAATCATGGAGGTAGATGGATGAGTCTGAGATAATTTGCCAATCGATGTTGACTACGCCGAATGTTTTCTGCACTTCCATATTCCGGTTGTCCAGAAGTAGTGTCGATGATTTCGATTTTGGTTTTTATTTTTGCTTGTATACAAAGTGGCTCTGGGTATATTTTACCTGAGAATACATATTTTACAATAAAATAAGTTCCTTACAACCACTCAAATAAATCGAACGGTCGGGAGAATCGTGTCTTAATTTCTTGTACAGACGAGCTGCGGCTGTCTGTATATTTTTACAGGCATTCTGACGTGAGACTGCTCGCATTCATTTGTTGACTGCCTCTCCTCATTGGCAACTGATTCTTATTTCCTTTCCAAGTCCGCCTATTTATTTTGTTACTACTATATATAAGATATTTCCACAAGCAACCGACCAAGCACCAGCAGAAATCATGATGTTGATAATTTTAATACTGCCAACCATTAACCATGAATATTTGTTACCGAATGTGCCCCAGAACTTGGTCGGGAATGTTGAAGGAATGGATTGTGATGAGACGGCCCAAGTCAGTGAGCCGATGATCGTGGATGATGATGACGGCGACCTAGACGATGTTGAAATGTGTGAAATCATGGAGGTAGATGGATGAGTCTGAGATAATTTGCCAATCGATGTTGACTACGCCGAATGTTTTCTGCACTTCCATATTCCGGTTGTCCAGAAGTAGTGTCGATGATTTCGATTTTGGTTTTTATTTTTGCTTGTATACAAAGTGGCTCCGGGTAGATTTTACCTGAGAATACATATTTTACAATAAAATAAGTTCCTTACAACCACTCAAATAGAACGAACGTTCGGGAGAATCGTGTCTTAATTTCTTGTACAGACGAGCTGCGGCTGTCTGTTTATTTTTACAGGCATTCTGACGTGAGACTGCTCGCATTCATTTGTTGACTGCCTCTCCTCATTGGCGACTGATTCTTATTTCCTTTCCAAGTCCGTCTATTTATTTTGTTACTACTATATATAAGATATTTCCACAAGCAACCAACCAAGCACCAGCAGAAATCATGATGTTGATAATTTTAATACTGCCAACCATTAACCATGATTATTTGTTACCGAATGTGCCCCAGCACTTGGTCGGGAATGTTGAAGGAGTGGGTTGTGATGAGACGGCCCAAGTCAGTGAGCCGATGATCGTGGATGATGATGACGGCGACCTAGACGATGTTGAAATGTGTGAAATCATGGAGGTAGATGGATGAGTCTGAGATAATTTGCCAATCGATGTTGACTACGCCGAATGTTTTCTGCACTTCCATATTCCGGTTGTCCAGAAGTAGTGTCGATGATTTCGATTTTGGTTTTTATTTTTGCTTATATAAAAAGTGACTCTGGGTAGATTTTACCTGAGAATACATATTTTACAATAAAATAAGTTCCTTACAACCACTCAAATAAATCGAACGGTCGGGAGAATCGTGTCTTAATTTCTTGTACAGACGAGCTGCGGCTGTCTGTATATTTTTACAGGCATTCTGACGTGAGACTGCTCGCATTCATTTGTTGACTGCCTCTCCTCATTGGCAACTGATTCTTATTTCCTTTCCAAGTCCGCCTATTTATTTTGTTACTACTATATATAAGATATTTCCACAAGCAACCAAGCACCAGCAGAAATCATGATGTTGATAATTTTAATACTGCCAACCATTAACCATGATTATTTGTTACCGAATGTGCCCCAGCACTTGGTCGGGAATGTTGAAGGAATGGGTTGTGATGAGACGGCCCAAGTCAGTGAGCCGATGATCGTGGATGATGATGACGGCGACCTAGACGATGTTGAAATGTGTGAAATCATGGAGGTAGATGGATGAGTCTGAGATAATTTGCCAATCGATGTTGACTACGCCGAATGTTTTCTGCACTTCCATATTCCGGTTGTCCAGAAGTAGTGTCGATGATTTCGAGTTTGGTTTTTATTTTTGCTTGTATACAAAATGGCTCCGCGTATATTTTACCTGAGAATACATATTTTACAATAAAATGAGTTCCTTACAACTACTCAAATAGAACGAACGGTCGGAGAATCGTGTCTTTATTTCTTGTACAGACGAGCTGCGGCTGTCTGTTTATTTTTACAGGCATTCTGACGTGAGACTGCTCGCATTCATTTGTTGACTGCCTCTCCTCATTGGCGACTGATTCTTATTTCCTTTCCAAGTCCGTCTATTTATTTTGTTACTACTATATATAAGATATTTCCACAAGCAACCAACCAAGCACCAGCAGAAATCATGATGTTGATAATTTTAATACTGCCAACCATTAACCATGATTATTTGTTACCGAATGTGCCCCAGCACTTGGTCGGGAATGTTGAAGGAATGGGTTGTGATGAGACGGCCCAAGTCAGTGAGCCGATGATCGTGGATGATGATGACGGCGACCTAGACGATGTTGAAATGTGTGAAATCATGGAGGTAGATGGATGAGTCTGAGATAATTTGCCAATCGATGTTGACTACGCCGAATGTTTTCTGCACTTCCACATTCCGGTTGTCCAGAAGTAGTGTCGATGATTTCGATTTTGGTTTTTATTTTTGCTTGTATACAAAATGGCTCCGGGTATATTTTACCTGAGAATACATATTTTACAATAAAATAAGTTCCTTACAACCACTCAAATAAATCGAACGTTCGGGAGAAATGTGTCTTAATTTCTTGTACACACGAGTTGTGTTTGTCTGAATATTTCTGACCTGAGACTGCTTGCATTATTAAATAATGTATTTAAATTATTGATATTCATTGAAAAGACTGGAATGATATAGCCGAAATAAAATTAAAAAAACAATTTTTTTATTATTCAAAATATTTATTGATAGTGTTGATTGTAATTATTGCAAATACAATTAAGACTAATGGTGAAAACTTATACGCTGCTTTAATACCACATACATCTGCACCGAAATCCAATCACCCAATCACCATAAATGGTTTGTGCATATGCTACATACCGCAGCGCCATCTGTTGGTAATTTGCTGAAACGCGATGTAATTTAATCCGATTTTAAACCAACTCTCATATTCTCCCTACTTGAATCACACTTTTTTATCTGATTTATGTTTATAAGTTCAAAGATATTGACCAACCATTTGGTATAAATCCATCATGTACTTGTACCACCTGGTTTGATATTTCTCGTTACATAGCAAAACTTTAGGTACTTTACGGGTCATGGAACTTAGAATCAGAATTCCCCGAATAGATACGAACTCGATAAAATTAAAATATATTCAAACCTCCGACCAAAATCAGATCGAGAACATATCGCTCATTTGCTGCAAGAGAGGTATAACTCAAAAAGTAAGATTAAAACTTAAAACGCATTTTCTGTAAAATCGGGTTTTTTGGACTTATGCCTGTCTTGTAGCAAATGAGAGATATGGGAAATCATGACTATGCACAAAACCGCCAATGCCAAACTGTATTTAACCCCAAAGGAGTGATTATCGGTAAATGGCGGTCAATCGAACAAATTTTGATAGATAGTATGACTGATAGAATTTTTGAACTTATTCAATATAAGGGAGGCCCTACCTATTATTAATTAAAACTATTTTATTTTATTTAAGTATTCAAAAATCAATTTATATAATTTTGTAAAAGTGCGTTTATAGTAATGTAACACCAATAACTTTGAAAGTGCAGAATTAGGCGAAACCATAAAGAGTTAATGAATTGTTTTTGTTGAATAATATGTGTTTTTGATCATTTTATTGTGTACAATAACTTAAGTACGAATTTCCAAAACTACCTCTGTCATACACTCCAATATTAATCTTAAGTCAACATTTCTCTATTCTTTCTCAAACATCCTTGGTACAATTTGGATGTTTGAGAAAGAATAGAGAAATGTTGACTTAAGATTAATATTGGAGTGTATGACAGAGGTAGTTTTGGAAATTCGTACTTAAGGGTACCAAAAAATTTGGTACAATTTCGACTTTGGTGAACGGGTAGAACTGAGATTACCATTTATTACTTTTCGTAGACTTAAGTACGACATTATATACTCCAACAATAATTTTAATTATAAATTTCAGATACCAGCCCTATTTGTTCACATAGATCCAAATTGTATTATTTAGAACTTTTCGTACTTATAAAGTCGAATTTCCAACACTACCTCAATCCAATACTCTAACAGTAATCTTTTGTTCGAAATATATATTTTCCATCTCTATCCGTTCACTCAAATCTAAATTGTACCAAATTTAGCACAAATTTTCTTCATATCTCAATCCTGCACTCCAACAGTAAAAATAAATTTGTAACATTTATCACTTTCAAATTTCATGATTCCAACTCTACCCTAACACCCAAATGCAAATTGTACAAAATTTAGTGTCATTTAGCACCTTCCGTACCCTATATGTACGAATTTTCACAACTATCTCAATCTTGCAAAACTTTCAGAATCCCAGCTCTACACTTCACTTAAATTCGACTTGTACTAAATTTAGTACAAGTAGTAATTTTCGTACCCACAGTACGAATATCCTAAACTACCTTAATCCTACACTTCAACAATCATTTGAATTCCCAATTTCAAGATTCCAGCTTTATCTGTTCAACTAAAAACAATTTGTACCTAATTTAATACCATTTAGTACTTTTCGTGCACATAAGTACGATTTTTTTAAGATACCTCAATCCTGTACACCAATAGCAATACTTATTCTTATTTTCAGGATTCCATCTATAAACGCTCACTTAAATGCAAATAGTACCAAATTTAGTACCATATTTAGTACCATTTAGTATTTTCCATACACATAAGTACGAATTTCAAAAACCATTTCCACACACCAACACCACTTCCAACTTGTATTCCATATAACATATAAAGATTCTTTCTATACACTGTAGACGCACCTTTAGTTCAATTGGTACGTTAGTTGACAAATAAAATGAACCCATTAAGTTATTGTACACAATGAAATGATCAAAAACACATATTATTCAACAAAAACAATTCATTTACTCTTTATGGTTTCGCCTAATTCTGCACTTTCAAAGTTATTGGTGTTACATTACTATAAACGCACTTTTACAAAATTATATAAATTGATTTTTGAATACTTAAATAAAATAAAATAACTTTAATTAATAATAGGTAGGGCCTCCCTTATATTGAATAAGTTCAAAAATTCGATCAGTCATACTATCTATCAAAATTTGTTCGATTGACCGCCATTTACCGACAATCACTCCTTTGGGGTTAAATACAGTTTGGCATTGGCGGTTTTGTGCATAGTCATGATTTCCAATATCTCTCATTTGCTACAAGACAGGCATAACTCAAAAAACCCGATTTTACAGAAAATGCGTTTTAAGTTTTAATCTTACTTTTTGAGTTATACCTCTCTTGCAGCAAATGAGCGATATGTTCTCGATCTGATTTTGGTCGGAGGTTTGAATATATTTTAATTTTATCGAGTTCGTATCTATTCGGGGAATTCTGATTCTAAGTTCCATGACCCGTAAAGTACCTAAAGTTTTGCTATGTAACGAGAAATATCAAACCAGGTGGTACAAGTACATGATGGATTTATACCAAATGGTTGGTCAATATCTTTGAACTTATAAACATAAATCAGATAAAAAAGTGTGATTCAAGTAGGGAGAATATGAGAGTTGGTTTAAAATCGGATTAAATTACATCATTTCAGCCAATTACCAACAGATGGCGCTGCGGTATGTAGCATAGGCACAAACCATTTATGGTGATTGGGTGATGTGTGTTTCGGTGCAGATGTAAATTGTGGTATTAAAGCAGCGTATAAGTTTTCACCATTAACTAGTCTTAATTGTATTTGCAATAATTACAATCAACACTATCAATAAATATTTTGAAGATTTATTTTTTTAATTTTATTTTCGGCTATATCATGTCTTTTCAATGAATATCAAGTTTAAATACATTATTTTAATGTATTTGCAATAATTACAATCAACACTATCAATAAATATATAATGAATAATAAAAAAATTGTTTTTATTTTAATTTTATTTCGGCTATATCATTCCAGTCTTTTCAATGAATATCAATAATTTAAATACATTATTTAATAATGCAAGCAGTCTCAGGTCAGAAATATTCAGACAAACACAGCTCGCTGTACAAGAAATTAAGACAAGATTCTCCCGAACGTTCGTTCTATTTGAGTGGTTGTAAGGAACTTATTTTATTGTAAAATATGTATTCTCAGGTAAAATCTTCCCGGAGCCACTTTGTATACAAGCAAACATAAAAACCAAAATCGAAATCATCGACACTGCTTCTGGACAACCGGAATATGGAAGTGCAGAAAACATTCAACATCGATTGGCAAATTATCTCAGACTCATCCATCTATCTCCATGATTTCACACATTTCAACATCGTCTAGGTCGCCGTGATCATCATCCACGATCATCGGCTCACTGACTTGGGCCGTCTCATCACAACCCATTCCTTCAACATTCCCGACCAAGTGCTGGGGCACATTCGGTAACAAATATTCATGGTTAATGGTTGGCAGTATTAAAATTATCAACATCATGATTTCTGTTGGTGCTTGGTTGGTTGCTTGTGGAAATATCTTATATAGTAGTAACAAAATAAATAGACGGACTTGGAAACGAAATAAGAATCAGTCGCCAATGAGGAAAGGCAGTCAACAAATGAATGCGAGCAGTCTCACGTCAGAATGCCTGTAAAAATAAACAGACAGCCGCACCTCGTCTGTACAAGAAATTAAGACACGATTCTCCCGACCGTTCGATTTATTTGAGTGGTTGTAAGGAACTTATTTTATTGTAAAATATGTATTCTCAGGTAAAATATACCCAGAGCCACTTTGTATACAAGCAAAAATAAAAACCAAAATCGAAATCATCGACACTACTTCTGGACAACCGGAATATGGAAGTGCAGAAAACATTCGGCGTAGTCAACATCGATTGGCAAATTATCTGACTCATCCATCTACCTCCATGATTTCACACATTTCAACATCGTCTAGGTCGCCGTCATCATCATCCACGATCATCGGCTCACTGACTAGGGCCGTCTCATCACAATCCATTCCTTCAACATTCCCGACCAAGTTCTGGGGCACATTCGGTAACAAAAATTCATGGTTAATGGTTGGCAGTATTAAAATTATCAACATCATTATTTCTGCTGGTGCTTGGTTGCTTGTGGAAATATCTTATATATAGTAGTAACAAAATAAATAGGCGGACTTGGAAAGGAAATAAGAATCAGTTGCCAATGAGGAGAGGCAGTCAACAAATGAATGCGAATAGAGAAATGTTGACTTAAGATTAATATTGGAGTGTATGACAGAGGTAGTTTTGGAAATTCGTACTTAAGGTGAACGGGTAGAACTGTGATTAAGATTACTGTCGGAGTATACTGTCCATATAAAATATAATTTGTTTTGTATTACCTTTCCGCATACGAAGTAGCAAGCACTTGGCTAGTTTATTTTATAAAAAATGCTTAAGTAATAGTCCAAAATGTGACATGAATCCTTCGCTGCTCATGATCGTTAGTAAAACAGCAATATTTATTAACATATTATATTTATTTTACTGATTCGTTCAAATATTTTATTATTGTTTCTGTTTTCATGTTATCCTTAAATGTTATTTTATACGTATATTTAATTATTACATTTTCCAAAACACTGTGAATAATAAAAACACGTTTGATATAAATTTTGATTTTTGTTTTCGTTATGTTTTTTTTTTCTGTTGTATATTTAATTAGCGGTAACAAGTTGCTACAGTATCTTTGCATATTTTTAATTTTTCGGTCTAATGAAAATAATATTTGTAAATGTAACGAAAAGTGTAAATATCGTCAAAATATTTTTTTTTATTTTGCAATATTGAATTCTACATAAATATGCAAATCCGAGTTCTTATTATGAATATGGAATATTGCCACTTAATTAACACTATTTCTAACTGCCTATGTGTGCAAAACACATGCTTATCTTAAAAATGCATAAATGTTAACGATATGTTAAACGTTAATAGTTATTTGTTTATCAAATTATTCAGACGAAGATTACAATTCGAGAGCTACAACATTTTATAAATAATAAATGTAGTTTGTCTATAAAATTATGCATCTAAATTGAACTCATGATCAGATGGTACAGAAATGATAATTAAAAATCTTCTGAACGAAATTTTGTATATTATTGGAATATGCAATATAGTATGAAGTTCCGGTTATTGTCAAGTACGACACCTATTTCGTTTTTATGTGTTTTTCGAATCATTTATGACTTGAACGAAATTGTATACATAGAAATAGCATAAATAATTGACCAAATTTTCTAAATTGCGATTTTCAAAGGAAAACTATGAGTTATTCTGACGCTGTGAAACGCAATTTGTACAAGTGCACTTTTATGAGTTATTTCGATTAAACTCTGGTTCGAAAAAAATTTCGCCTATTTTATTTTTACCACTTATTTTCCATGTTCACTTAAAAATTGATAATGAGCCATTTTAACAGGAAATGCGATTGAAAGGGACTGGTGTAAGTAAATCAGTTATAGGTGCCATGAAACGAGACATGAATTTGGCTTCTGATTTATGGTTATCAGGAGAATAATACCTCGTCTCCAGATTCACTCCAGTATATGAGCGAATTGCTATAATCCGTATAAAAGCGAATTCTTATTTGGGCCCACGCTCCGACGGAAGACAAAGATGAGCAGAAACAACATATGACCGCTGCCTTGGCCATGGCATTAAAATTCTGCTAGGAGATTTTAATACAAAAATCGGAAGGGAAAATATTTTTGGTCCCACCGTCGCGATTTTATATTAACAGCGGCTAAAAATAGGAGTTATCGTAGGTGGATAAAATTTGGTACAAGTGTTTATTATTGACCTAAAGAGCAAGTGACAAAAATTTACATAGATCGGACCAAGATTTGGTATACCTCCCATATAGTGGGTCTTCAGAATTTCACCATTTTTGGCCTATAAAATCTTTAATTTGCAACCAAATTCAATGAAAATTGGCAGTTTTTATCTACATAAGTCTGGAAAGCGACTGAAGTGTCGTGAAAATTGGCTCTTTGGGTCTATAAAAGTGAATATTCAGCCAGATTCGATAAAAATTGACAGTTTACTTAAAATTTCGACAAAGACAGTAATAAGTGTTGCAATTTAGTTGTTGTTGATTAACGTTGGTTTTGACCATTTTTGGCTGCGGTCGTGACGTTGTGCGTCAGAAAATTCAGCCTCTATGAAGAAACATCCGACAATGACATGGGATTAATTGATATCGCAAAATCGTGGTAGTTAGCAGCACTAGATTCACGCATACCACGAGAAGAAGGCATTCATCCAGTGTTTCAGATGTTCGAATATCGATTCGTACCATTACCTTGTGGCAGCCAAGGTTTGCACCCGTCTTAATGTAGCAGCAAAGTGCGATCTAATGTAACACGGAAACTCGACGTCGAAAATCTGAAAATACAATATGTAGCAGAAGCCTACTCCGCTCAACTTACCCATCTGCTTGTCGAAAGCACTCCTTGTCCCAATGATAATATAAAAGCACAATAGCAAAGAGTTGTCCACTTCCTACAAACTGCAGCAACATCAACACTTGGATACCAAAGATCGCATGCATGAAATCCGTGGTACGATCAGGAGTATTGTAATGTTTCTGAGTTGAAAAACGCAAACATTGGTAACACGCAATGCAAGAGAGAATTATCGGGGAGAAAAGGAGAGAGAAGAAACGTATCTTCAGAAAAAAGAAGAAGGAACAAGAAAAACGTGAACGTGAGCAAATCGAGATGTACAGGAGTCAGAATGAAATCCAGTAATTTTACTATCGAGTAAAACACCAAACTGAAGGCTTTGGTGCAGGCACATCCACCTGTAGAGATGAAGAAGTCAACCTGAATATAGAAGTTACCCCAGAACCAATAAGAGATAACGGTATACAGTGTATACCATCTATATGTGCCAACTATAGAGGAATTAGTCTCCTCCCCATCGCATATAAAGTGCTTTCCAGCGTGCTGTGTGAACGACTGAAACCAATGGTCAATGACATTATTGAACAATATCAATGCGGCTTAAGATCAGGCAAATCTACCATAGACTATGTTTTCACACTTCGCCACATCCATCTATTCGTCGTCTTTAAAGCCATGTCTGCTTTTGGAATTCTGCAAAATTAATACGGCTATGCCGGTCAGCAGTTAAAGTCCGAAAGAAGGATGCTATCAATGCGCAAGACGTCCAGTAGACTCGGACCAACTGTGGAACTTGAAAACTATAGCTTCGAGGTAGTGAACCTTTTTATATATCTCACTACCGCCATAAACATGGCTAATAACATCAGCTTTGAAATCCGAAGGAGAATTGTGTTGGCCAACAGATGCTACTATGGCAAGCAGATGAGGCAGCTCTTGGATTGTTTGAGAGATATTTTCTTCGGAAGATCTTTGGGCGATCTGCATCAACGGTGAATGTCGTCGTCGAATGAACCATGAGCTATACCATCTATTCTGGGACATCGACATAGTCAGACGGATCCAGCTGTAGTGACTACGTTGGCTAGGTCATGTTGTGAGAGTGGATGAGGATTCCACCCCACTCAAAATGCATTTAAAGGCGAGACAAGTGATGATTCACGCAGAAGGGAAAGGCCACGAATTTGATGGAAAGATCAAGTAGAAGACAAAATCTCGGAACATGGTCTTTCAAATTGGATTAGATTTTCTTTAAGCTCGGCTTATGGAACAACCGTTCTGTCACAAATCAGCTAAGTAAACCAGTTTTACGCAATCTGTCTTCATGTGCATTAATTCCATATAATAATATTTCTTTCAATAGAAAAGGCTTAAATACACCCAACTCTCACTACCAAAAATAATAGTGCATTGAATAAACATCGAAAATGTGTAAAGTGGGTCAAAAAATGACCGGCGCGTGTATCTTCTTATTCTTTTGCCATATATTTTTCTTTGATCTAATTTTCGCTATTTCCCAAGATGTACGTTTAGGTGTTGTACAGCAGCCTATTTCTGATATGTGATAAAGTTTCTTGTTGGTGGTGTTTCTAGTAGTGTGTTATTGTTCTTCTCAAGAAATGGGTCCGATTCATAACGTAAAGTGTCCATTGGTAGAAGAAAATTTGATGATTCTAGTTAGATAATGATCCCAAAATCACCACTAGGGTCTTAAACGACTGGTTACAATTCAATAAGGTACTTTTTTTTAAGCTCTCAATAGAACATATATTGCATAGGGTGTCCCAACTAGAACGCCATTTTTATTAAAATTGAAATAATATATATCGTAAAGTATATATCCGGCCAGTCACCTAATTAGCACACATCTGAAGGGAAAAGTGCACGAATGATCCAGCCCAAAAACCACACCACAAGGTGACACGTTCAGGATGCTTTTGCTTCTCGCGCGACTTTCGAGGATTTTCCTCACCCCAAATGCGACAATTCTGACTATTGACGAAGCCATCAAGGTGGAAATAGGCCTTGCCACTAATCATTATTTTAACGAAAAAATCAAATTCGTGTAGCCATCCATTTTTACTAACGGCTTACCGTCTACTAGTAAAAAATAAAAATGGTGTCAAATTTAAAAATTGCGTTCTATTTGGGATAGCCTTTATATAGTGAAATAAGATCTCGTAATTACACAAGGAACGTAGATAAAAGGGTGAATTTAACTTATTAATTGGAACCATGCTTCGTCGCATTGATGTAATAAAAACTACTTTTTTATTTTGTGAACTAGTTCTTTTGAAATAATATTTAAGGGAATTGTTTTATGAAGGCTTCAAAATTGAAAATTTTTATTGTTCTTCATGATCCTAGGGAAACAGTAGTTATTAAATTTTATTTAATTCAAAAAATAGATGGCCTTAAAAAATGTATGATAAAATTGGTAAATTTTTTTAAGACATTGTCTACGATTTTTGAGTACAGACAGAACATCAAATGCACCTACCTTAAATAATGTAGCTGGACCGAAATCTGCTGTTTTATACCCTCCACCATAGTATGGAGGGTATATTAATTTTGTCATTCCGTTTGTAACTCATCGAAATATTAATTTCCGGCCCTATAAAGTATATATATTCTTGATCAGGGTAAAATTCTAAGACGATCTAGCTATGTCCGTCCGTCTGTTGTAATCACGTAATCTTCTGAAGGTATTGAGGTCAGGTCGAGTTCGAAGATGGGATATATCGGTCCACGTTTAGGCATAGCTCCCATGTAACGGTACCCCTCCAATTATCGGTAGTTTGCGGTTATTGTGCGCGGTTTTCATCCGAATTCGCTGAAATTTGGTACATTGGGTTCCTATTTGGTACTAAATGTCTCCACAAAAAATCATGAATATAGGTCCATTTTTTTTCTGGTAGCCCCCATATAACGGTACCTTCTAATTTTCAGTATTTTGGGGGTTTTAAACGTATTTTTCCACAAAATTGGCTGTAATTTAGTATTTTAAGTTCTTAATAGGTGCTAAATCTCTCCACAAAAAATTATGAATATAGGTCAATTTTTTGGATAGCTCCCACATAAGGGTTCCCCCCATTTTTGGGAATTTTGGTGTTCTTAATATTCGCCCCCTTTTTGGGATAGTCCCCATATAACCCTCCTTTTTATATTAAAATAGTTATCTGATTTGTTCCGCGTTTTGGGTTTCATTCTTAGATTCTGTTGCAATCATTTCACTTGCGGGGATATTGAGATAAAAAAAAAAAACTAGAACGTAAGGTTCGATAATGAACTATAGCCTGCATTTAGGCCTAGCCCCTCTGTGCGAGTTACCAGATAGAGTGGACCGATATTCCCCATCTTCGAACATGAACTATGTTTGGAAGAAATAATAAGATGGGCAAAGTTTGGATGAAATCAAAATTTTCTGAAACAAATTTGGTCCAAGGAACCAATATTTCGATGAGGCTCATTTTCACCGTGTCAAAGTGTATACACCCTCATTAGCCATAAGTCTGAGGGTAAAATTATCCATTAAAACTTTCTGAAAGTTGTATCACGGTTTACATAACCGGTTTGTAGAAATATGAGTCCACTTTTTTGTATTTTCTCTATATTTTCATTCCAAGAACCTGTCAGTATATCTATGGTGGAGGGTAGGGTGACCGTTGTTCGACTAAAGTCGCCAATTGCAACATTTTTGATGCCCTGTAACTGTGTTTGCAACTTTTTAAGCTTTGTGCGACTTTTCTTCTTTGTTATTTTTAAAGTTGAATTTTCCCTTTTATTTGGTAATTCAAACTAATTTGGACTTTTCTACGTCGTTTTTGAGTTCCAAGGATATCTGACAAATCCTCGGACCAGTTTTATTGACAAATTTACTTTTCTGTGCGACCTTTTTGCAAGGGAACGACTTTTTGTGCAACTTTTTTAAAATTGCCAGCGGTAACACTGGAGGAGGGTATTCAAAGTTCGGCCCGGCTGAACGTTTTTTTTACTTGTTTTTTTTTTTAATTTATTACCGCTTTTTCTCAAAGAATCAGTACCACTTTTAAGCAACTCCTATCGTATTCAGTATCACATACTTTTTTTCATATGGAATTTGATCGATTTTGCAAAAATTTAACATTTCTAGAACTTCTTCTAGGAAAATGATGTCCGTACCGTGTTCGAAATAAGCTAAGCATTGGAATTTCAATTATTACCACTCAAGTAGAAAATATTATGTGTACAAAAGTAAAACAAAAAAACAAACAATAAATTTGTATGTATGTGTATGTTTTTATTTTGGGTTTATTTGCAATTTGTAATATGTTTTCATAAAATACATTTTAGATATAATGATTTGCTAGCAAGGAATATGGGGAAGGAATAAACAAAACATAAAGGCAATATTACATAATTTGTATTGGTCTAACATTCTGTTAGATCAGGTGATTTAACCACTTGCTACCAAAATTTAACAAACCTGCATGATTTACGACCTGACAAACATTTGGTTGCTAAGGACGAGTACACACTATCAGTTTTGAATGATAGCTTTTTTTAAGATTATTAGTTTTTCAGTAAACACAAGTTTACTTGTAATATACAAAGGGTCACATTGCCAATAAATATATAATTTGGGCAGATGAATATTAAAAACAAAAACTGAATTGGTTATTTCATAAGTTTGGTATGACAAATATACAAATTATGTATTATTTGGCCTTATTTATAATTAAATGTATTGTATTGTTTACAATTTATATAGATTATATGATAATACTATGCATGTATGTTAACAAACTATTATAATTGCTTTATTTTTCTTTAATATGTATATAATAACAGTGTTTAAATTAAGTAATTATTTTAAAAAAAGTTGTTTCATCGGTAATTAGTTTCCAATTTTAATATAAATATGAACTTTTTAAGGATTGTATCCATTATTTACATATACATATAATTAATTTTACAATAACTATAATGTTTCTTAACTTCTTTTTTATATTCCTATTAGGATATTTTGTAATAAGATTAATATTATACAATATACACAATATTTAAGAAAATGCATTAAAAAGGCTGGTATTACATTAAAAACAATTTGTATTCTTAAAACAAATATACAGTTCAGTAGTTTTTCTTTTGCTTTTGTTAATTGTTATTTTTGTCGATATTTTAATATTTTAATAATTGTAGATAGTATTGAGTTTGATATCTGCAAATTATTACAGAGTATATAATAATGGCAAGTTACAGTGATTATTTTATAATAGAGTATGGATAAAACTGTATTTTATTTAATTGATTTGCTGATTATATGCTTTTTCTAAACACAATACTTTTGTTTAACATTATTATATATTTTTTTTAATTTTCAATTACTTAGAATAATTTTAATTGTGACAAGACGTATGCTATATGTAATTGACCTGAAAATGATGAATTTCAATACAAAAATATTACAAGGACAACATTTAAAACTTGCTCTTGTTAGATTTTTTGTTTAAGCTTAATTTTATGTTGGACATTGCTTTAGTTTTTTAATGTGAATAAATAAAAACAATTGTATTCAACGTAGTTAATTTTTATGAATGCACAATCTGGCTGACTTCCAAAATGTGTTTCATAATGCAAAAATACCTAATATTTACATTGTATGCTACAGTCGATTCCGCTTTACTAAAACGGAAAAATATCTGGATGTTTGTTTCAGTTATCCGATGTTTTCAATAAGCGGAGTTCGGTTAACTGAAAATAATGTTAGTCATCCGAACTTCTCATAAGCGAAAAATTTTTCAGTTTTAGGAATTTCAATAATTCATATTTTCATATTTTATATCGAATTTGTAGGTCTCGAATTTTATGAACATTTTATGAAAAGACGATAAAGGATTTTTATTATGAACTGTCTTTTTTATGCGTAAGGTTTCAAACTAGCCGATTTAAGTCTTTTTAATAACTGCCTTGCCTGTAATTTGTTCATTATTCACATTTTTACATTGTTCCAATTTAAAATTTGGTTATCATCTTGAAGGCCTTAATAATAACTTAGAGTAGTTAAAAGTGGACGATCTTCTCAAAATTTTGTTAATTATTTTGACAATTCACCTAAGAACGGTACATTCTGTAAAATATTTTGGTACATCTTTGTTACTTGTATATAAAATAGAAATATAATATAGAAATGGGGAAAGATTTTTTTTTTTCGAATTTTCCAAATTGTTTTAAACTAAACCGAACGAACTTTACGTTCTTCGACGTCAAATTTATATGTACTTCACACACGATCCATACGTCGGAAAAATCATTAATTGCAGATATGTGTATTCCTCAATGTAAAATACTCTGTCATTATCCTTCATTCTCACGATTTTCAATAATACGGAGTGATTTGAAAGGAAATAGCAATATTTGACTCCAAAAGCTATTTCAGTTATCCGATATTTTCAGTTATGCGAATTTTCACTTATTAACCTAAAATATAATGGCGATTAACCTAAAATATAAAATATCGGATAAGTGAAATTGATTTCACTTATCCGATATTTTTCAGTTAAGCGACTTACAGTAAAGCGGAGTCGACTGTATTTCAAAATGTTGCTGCCGCCTATGTGCAACGCAGTTAAAACTAGTCAGCCATCGGTTTTATTGTTGATGCATTATTAGTTTACCCACAAAAAATGAAATATCTAAGAAATGAAAGTTAATGACAAATTCGAATTTATACACATCGAAATTTGCCCGGATTTTTTTTTTTTTTTTTTTTTTTTGAGAATCTGATATATTACAAAAATATTGTGAATATTTTTATAAAACAAACAGCTGATTTGTTAGTGATACATTGCATCACATTAATGCCATATGGTAAATATTGGTTTGGTAACTTTGCATGTGTACAAAGATAGAATACCGTAGAATTATGGCATAAAATACATTGCATTGATAGTTTCACTGACTTCCATCCTCTCTAAATCAAAATCGAGTTAAATAATTCAAAATACATTATTTTTGTTTTGTGCTCATTTTACGAATGAATTTATTGCGATAAATTCTTTACCAAACGAGCATTCGCCAAAGAATGTTTGCACAAACATAATAAAGGAGTGAGAGCACACAACAACGATCGTTCTCACGAATGAAAACAAATATTCCCGAATTCTCGCGAATGCTCAAAACAGCAACAACAATAACAACAAACGTTCGTGAACTCAATAGTTGTTGAACATGTGTTTACCCGCTTGTTCGACAAAACATCATTTGACGGGGTTTCTGTAATAATTTCATCGACTACAACCTACAGTACTTACATACGTATCCACTTGTATAATATGAATTATACTATTGATACGGTTCATAGCATACACCATTAACGATTTTGATTTCAGTGTACGTACTTATTTCAGTATCCCAAAGTAAATGAACGTTTCGTCGATACTTAAATAAGCAAACACATTCTTTTTAAATTCCCTTTGTTAAGTCCCGTTATTTTCTGGAATGTGTGTGATGCAAAAAAAGATTGGTGGTTGACAAATTTCATTTACTCTTTGATCAACAATCCAAGTGTTTAGTCATAAATTGTGTGTGCTCCCACCAGTGAAGTAATAAAATATAAATTGGTTTGTAAAATTTGATAGTTTTGTGTGTTTGTTTAATGGTAAGTAAAATGATTAGCAAACGGCATTTAAAAAGATTAATAAAGAATGAAAAGGAAAAATATGTGGACAGATTTATGAATGTTGATATAGGAAATATGGACAAAACCTCCAAAAATGAAAATGATTGTTATGAAATTGAAGATGCTGACTTAGTGGAAACTGAAACAGAACAAGTGGAAGAATTGGATTGTAATAGTAATGCACACGAAAGTCAAAATTTAAGCATTAGCCAAAAATTGAAGGAATGGAATGTAAAACACAGACCATCACGAAGATGTGTAAAGGACCTTATTGAAATATTAAGAGAGGAAAATATAGTTGTTACTCCATTTTATAATTTCCATTGCCCGAATACACCGAAAGTGGAAAACATTGCTGGTGGTGCATACATGCACATTGGTTTGTCGTTCCATTTAAAGAGGATAGCCGAAGTATTAAATCTACCCACAAATATTATCATTGATATAAACGTAGATGGTTTGCCACTTTTCAGAAGTTCCAAGACACAGTTGTGGCCAATATTAGTAAGAATTACAAATGTAGAGAGTCAACCAGTATTTCCACTTGGCGTTTTCGTTGGAAAAAGTAAGCCAGCGACATTTGAGGAATTTCTTTCTCGTTTTATTGATGAAGTATCACCATACTTGGGAACTGACATAGAATTAAATGGCCGTAAAATTAGCATTAGAGCAGTTCTTTGTGACGCACATGTCCGTGCATTCATTACAGACACTCCTTCTCATGCATCACGACATGGATGCTCAAAATGTACGCAACAAAGAAAGAAATGTGAGGGAACATTAACCTATAGCACAACATCGGAAATACTTATTTCAGATGAAGATTTTCGAGTGTGAAAATATCCTCATCATCACACGAAGAAGTACTTAACTCAAAAAACGCCATTAGAATTCCTTAATGTGCGAATGATTACCCAAATATCATTAGATTGCATGCATAAGCGTTTGCATGCACGATAAGCGTTTCTATATTCAAGCTCAATCTATCCCTATACAGTTATCTTTTAATAAAATATCATTAAATGGAGTAAGGTGAATTTTCCAATAGACATAATAGACAGTTTTGCAATTGGAGTTATAGGTATGGATTTTATAAGAAAATATGATTGCCTTCTCGACTATGAAGAAACATATGAGTGGATACTATTGAGAAACACATTGCCCTGAAAATGTGACAAGCACCAAATCTAACTCCATAACTCTTCTAGCTATGTTTGAAGTAATACGACTTATAAATATTCAGACCACGGAAAAAAGTATTAATACCAAATGGTTTATACATTGCAAGTACTATAACTTCTAGTTCAATGCCTCTAGTAAGAATTATGAATATGACTAATAAAGATATTGTTATTTCGGACCCAAAGATTCGAATTGAGAAATTGACATCGAAAAGACATCGATTGAAAAAGTTATCAAATCATTTTCCAAAATTTGTAGAAGACAAATTAAGAAAATTAGGCTCTGAATTTATTGACATTTTTGCTTTGGAATCCGAAAAAATAATATAAAATAATATAATAGGTAATGACCATGTATACATTAAAAAGTATAGAACACTACATTCTCATAAAGAGGAAGTCAATAGGCAGGTCAATAAAATGGTCAAAGATGAAATAGTTGAACCATAGGTATCAGCATATAATAGCCAATTTTTGTTGGATCCTAAGAAATCGTTACCATGGTCCGATCAAAACAGATGGAGATTAGTCGTTGATTATAGAGGTATACATAAAAAACTTATATCCGACAAATTTCCATTTCCTCGCATAGACGACATTTTGGATCAATTAGGTAGATCCAAATATTTTTCTTATGTGGATCTAATATCTGGATTTAATCAAGTTGAATTAGATGAGGAATCCAGAGACATTACATCCTTTTCAACAAATAAAGGAACTTTTAGATTAAAGAGACTGCAGAATGGAATTAAAATTGCTCCTAACTCATTCGTGGGACTTTCACCATCCCAAGCATTTATTTATATGGACGATCTAATAGTAATTGGGTGCTCCGAAGGGCATGACCCTAAAAATATTGTTGGAAAAAAAGAGCAACAACAAAATTTAACCAAAATGCCTCAATCAGGTAAAAGGTGATTTGGGCAGAGATTTATCGGCAAAAATCATGAATACCTGGCAGAACAACAAGACTGTCAAAACCTTTGTAGCTGAAATACAAGAGTTGGCCAAAGTTCTATCTTCAGCCTACATTGCGGATGGGCTCCCCAATACCATAGCGGAAAAATATGCCACTAAAATAACTGTTAAGGCTATTACTAAAGATGCTTCCAATGACAGAGTTAAACTGGTCATGGAAGCCGGAAAGTTTTCAAATTTAAACGAGGCAATAAGTAAATGCAAAATATTGTGAAATTGTAAGATGTGAAGACCGACGTGTGTGGCACACACAAAATTCTCATGTTTATTATTATTATTTTTTTTGTTATATTCGAGTTTTTTTATAAAATTGTTTTCGCATACAATGTTTAAATCGAAAAAATACATTAAAAGGCTTAAAACGTTTAAAATCCTAATTCGAATTTGCAAAATTATTCAGTGTAACAAAAGTATTGTGAAGAGCATAGATGAAGTAACAGCAGTCTTTGAAATGATTAAATTCGAAGTCCGACCAGACAAACACTTAGTAAAAAATGGGGATACATTAGTAGACAATTTCATGGATGATGAATGTGTGGAGAAAGCATTTGATAATGCCTAAGATAAGCTTAGAAATGCAACTATGATAAACAACCAAGAAAATTGCATTCTTATAAAGATAGAGCATGCAGATCCATACCAGAGGTTCAGGATCTAAGAAGATTGAGTCCAAATGACCCATGGTTTGAAACACTAAATGATAACCATCTACGACCGGAGAAGCCATTCATAATTTGTAATATTGTATTGCCGTCCTATCCTTTGATTGTGGACGAAGTAGATGCTTGTTTCAAGGACCATATAATTGCATTAAAAAATAAATTGCTATAGATAAAGAAAATAATTCTAAGAATGTAGGAAATTTTGTAAATGAATATTATTAATAATTATTTCGAAAATAACAACATGGATGAAGTAACAGCAGTCTTTGAAATGATTAAATTCGAAGTCCGACCAGACAAACACTTAGTAAAAAATGTGGACACATTAGTAGACAATTTCGTGGATGATGAATGTGTGGAGAAAGTATTTGAAAATGCCAAAGATAAGCATAGAAATGCAACTATGATAAATAACCAAGAAAATGACATTCCCATAAAGATAGAGCCTGCAGAGGGTCAGGGTCTAAGAAGATTGAGTGCAAATGACCCATGGTTTGAAACCCTAAATGATAACCATCTACGACCATTCATAATTTCCAATATTGTATTGCCGTCCTATTCTTCGATTGTGAACGAAGTATATGCTTTTTTAAAGGACCATATAATTACCTTAAAAAATTAAATTTTTGTAGTAAAGAAAATAATTCTAAGAATGTATAAAATTTTGTAAATGAATATTATTAATAATT
>NW_026879592.1:0-27967 GCF_032173495.1 Musca vetustissima | reverse complement strand
TGCAGCGATCATCGAAAATGGTCTTTCAAATTGGAAACATTGCGCAAAAGGCCGACGCACCTGGAAATCTTTTCTAAGCTCGGCTTATGGAACGAAAGTTCTGTCACAAGCCACCTAAGTAATTAAGAGCGTAGATTTTTTTAAAAATATTTTTTTCAACACTAGTTAGAGCTTTTATTTTTCAAAAAATATTTTTCAACACTAGTTAGAGCGTAGGGTTTTTAAACAGCATTTCTTCCATGAGTATGGTTTTTAAAAGATATTTGTAAAGACTAGCCATAGCGTACTTTCGCGCTATTACTTGTCAGTATTTATATTCGTTATTTATTAACTTATTTATCAAATCAAATTAATTTAAATAATGTCCCATTAGCTAACTCCATTTCCAAATTATTTTCATAATTTATTGACCAATTTCAAACTTTACCATTCAACTTTCAATTGCCGATTTCCTCTTTGCATTGCAACGTGATTTTCAATCACAATCAAAAGATTAATCTATGAGGCAAATTGCGGGAAAAAAAGTTCAAATTAACTTATTATTAAGTCAATTTAACAATATTATCTAAAAGTTTAGACTAACGCCTCAGGATGAGGATAACCACAACCGCACACACACATACATACATAGCATTCACCTCCGAAAATCATTAAACTGCAAATGAACAAAATTTATAAATCGTGTTCACCATTCTAAAGAGGACACCAGAAATATGCCATCGAGTCACACACATATATTCTGGAGGCTATTCAAGAGAGCAAAAAGACAGCGGGGAAGGCAAGATGACAGAATGGCTGCCGCCGCCTTACAGTCACCACAGAAGATATGAAGCATATTTTGACCATATATTTATTCACGACACGTTCATCTCACTTAAGCCTACGTGAGTACCACAGTCAAAGTAAAGTTCCTGTCATAAAATGACAAATGTGCTGCATTTTTAGGAAGCCAAAAAATAAAAAATAGCGATGCTCAACTTTGTTTAACAAACTAAAAAAACATGAAATAAAATATTATGCATTACATGAGAAAAAATATGAATATTAAAAAAACTATCATATAGAGTAAGGGAGGAAAATAATCAAAAGCCACAAAGAAAAATTATACATATTCATGGAAATTTGTTATTATGATTATGCTCCAAAAATTTTATGTCACTGAGTAAAACAAATTACAGGAATACATGGAATCACGAAATTGTCAACATTTTGTACTACTATACATAAATATACCTACATTGTGGATTATTTACATGTTATGTTTATACCCTACACAACTATGTTGTCAGGGTATTATAGCTTTGTGCAGCCCCAAATGTTTGTAACGCCGCGAAATATTGGTCCTAGACCCACCTTTAAGTATACCGATCGTCATATCTCGACTAGCTGAGTCGATCTAGACATGTGTGTCCGTCCGTCCGTCCGTCTGTCCATTATAATTTGTAAACACGATACAGACCACAGTTATGGACCAATCTTCACGAAATTTTGCATGTAGGATGGGTTCTGGCCAATGAAGACCCCTATTGTTTTTGGAAAAGATCGGTTAATATTTAGGGGATGAAATGGACCAAATACTAAATTTTTGTCGGTTTTTCTGGTCGCTCCAGAGGCCGCAATTATGGCCCAAACACCGCGAATTTTTGCATGGAGAAGGGGATCGGGTCAGAGAATAAGCATGCATGTTTTGATAAAGATCGGTCAATATTTAGCGGGTCAAATGGACCCTGACTTTTGTGTGATAAATGACAAAATTTGTATTCTATGGCATAGATATTTACTCCTGGAGGATGTAGACCCCAGGAGTTGATAGCATATCCAAGAGGAGTGGTTGGCCTTTAAATTGATACCAAATATAGTGATGTATCTACTCAGATGTGGGAGTTACAGTCAAATATTTACAGGTGCTTACGTATTCAGATATTATTCAGTAACCCATTACCACATTAGAGGGAGAAATATCGCGCTGATGGCTTTGACATTTTTCATGAAGTTCCAGTTATGGTCAAGAACAACGCCTACAATTTTCGGTGATGATCAGATTAAAATTTTGGGATGAAATGGACCGAAAACATAATTTTTTGTGTGTTTTCGAGTAGAGTATAATCCGAAAATCACAACACAACCCACCGTGAAGGTAATCTGGACAAGTAATTAGAAGGACTGTACTGAATATTCAAAAAAAGTTGTTGTTAACCTCTAATCGGACAAGAGGGGGCAAATATCACGAAATATTACTCAGACTCGGAATAAACATCCTCAGAAAGTTAGAGTTCGTGGTAGTTGTGTAGGGTTTCGCATGGTCGGCCCCGTCCGACTATACTGCCCCGCTCACTGGTTTATTTTATATGGAGGAGACCGCCTTTCGTTTAAATTTATAAGTGTTCTCAAAAGAGATACGTCTGCATAAAGTGATTTTATTCATATAAACTGTTTTGAACTAATCATTCTTCTTATTCTATTTCAAGCCGAAGGTGGTACACAGTCAGAAAGTAAAAGACCTACGAAGATCGGTGCTCTTAACATTCATATTAGAACCTACATTAATATATTTAAATCCTCCAACAATTTTTAATTTATGTTACAAGCAAAAGTCCGATTGGATAGACCCATCTTTTTTGGTGGTCCCTGGTGTAACGACAGGTTTCCCCTTAGGCTGGAGTAGTAAATTCACCGGGCCCACGCTTCGCAACAGAAACCAGTAAGGAAAGTAGTAAAGTTGGACGGGGCCGACTATATGATACCCTTCACCACTTTTGGTATATTCAACAGATGAATCTTAACAGACGTCGCATTTTTTGAAGGATCAATAAAATGAAATTGAACCCATAAATATATAATCCTGGAACCTATACAAAATTTTTCATTTGGTGATATATAGAGGGGCTTCTTACAATGGGACAAAACACACCCGTTGATTATCGGCCACATTTTGAGTTCTTGGTGCATCATTTACTTAAAATCGGGAGTAAATATGTATGTATGGTAGCTCTATCCATATTTGAACCGCATGCTAGGTTATATAAACTTTATAAAATTGGGTCTTTGGGGCACCTTTTACTTAAAATCTGACGAAACTATATATAGGAACTACTAAGTTCAGTACGAAGGATATATGTGGACTTTGGTGCACCATTTACATTAAATCGGACGAAAATGTATATGGCAGCAATATCTAAATCTAGACCGATTTTCAGGAACACACATCATTCCAAACCTAATTCATTACGCTATGCCAAATTTCGTGCAAATCGAATGATATATATTGGTGCACCATTTACATTAAATGGGAGGAAAATATATGGGAGCTATATCTAAATCTAAACCGATTTCAGGAAAATTAACTGACATCATTCTAGTCCTTATTCAGTACGCTATGCCAAATTTCGAACAAATCGAAAGATATATTGGGACTTTAGTACACGGACGAAAATCAAACGAAATATATGTATGGGAGCTATATCAAAATCTGAAGCGATTTTCACAAAACTTAACACACATCATTGTAGGCTTTATTCAGTACGTTTTACCAAATTTCGCGGAAATCGAAAGATATGTAGGGACTTTGGTATACCATTTTCCTTAAATCTAAACCGATTTTCAGGAAACTTAACACACATCATTCTAAACCTAATTCATTAGGTGCCAAATTTCGTGGAAATCGATAGATATATAGGGACTTTGGTGCACCATTTTCCTCAAATCGGACGAAAATATATATGGGAGCCATATAAATCTAAACTGATTTTCAGGAAACTTAACACACATCATTCTAAACCTAATTCATTACGCTGTGCCAAATTTAGTGCAAATCGAAAGATATACAGGGACTTTGGTGCACCATTTACCTTAAATCGGACGAAAATATATATGGGAGCTATATCTAAATCTGAACCGATTTTCACGAAATTGTCAACATTTTGTACTACTATACATAAATATACCTACATTGTGGATTATTTACATGTTATGTTTATACCCTACACAACTATGTTGTCAGGGTATTATAGCTTTGTGCAGCCCCAAATGTTTGTAACGCCGTGAAATATTGGCCCTAGACCCACCTTTAAGTATACCGATCGTCATATCTCGACTAGCTGAGTCGATCTAGACATGTGTGTCCGTCCGTCCGTCCGTCTGTCCATTATAATTTGTAAACACGATACAGACCACAGTTATGGACCAATCTTCACGAAATTTTGCATGTAGGATGGGTTCTGGCCAATGAAGACCCCTATTGTTTTTGGAAAAGATCGGTTAATATTTAGGGGATGAAATGGACCAAATACTAAATTTTTGTCGGTTTTTCTGGTCGCTCCAGAGGCCGCAATTATGGCCCAAACACCGCGAATTTTTGCATGGAGAAGGGGATCGGGTCAGAGAATAAGCATGCATGTTTTGATAAAGATCGGTCAATATTTAGCGGGTCAAATGGACCCTGACTTTTGTGTGAAAAATGACAAAATTTGTATTCTATGGCATAGATATTTACTCCTGGAGGATGTAGACCCCAGGAGTTGATAGCATATCCAAGAGGAGTGGTTGGCCTTTAAATTGATACCAAATATAGTGATGTATCTACTCAGATGTGGGAGTTACAGTCAAATATTTACAGGTGCTTACGTATTCAGATATTATTCAGTAACCCATTACCACATTAGAGGGAGAAATATCGCGCTGATGGCTTTGACATTTTTCATGAAGTTCCAGTTATGGTCAAGAACAACGCCTACAATTTTCGGTGATGATCAGATTAAAATTTTGGGATGAAATGGACCGAAAACATAATTTTTTGTGTGTTTTCGAGTAGAGTATAATCCGAAAATCACAACACAACCCACCGTGAAGGTAATCTGGACAAGTAATTAGAAGGACTGTACTGAATATTCAAAAAAAGTAAGGAAGAGGTGTTGTTAACCTCTAATCGGACAAAGAGGGGGCAAATATCACGAAATATTACTCAGACTCGGAATAAACATCCTCAGAAAGTTAGAGTTCGTGGTAGTTGTGTAGGGTTTCGCATGGTCGGCCCCGTCCGACTATACTGCCCCGCTCACTGGTTTATTTTATATGGAGGAGACCGCCTTTCGTTTAAATTTATAAGTGTTCTCAAAAGAGATACGTCTGCATAAAGTGATTTTATTCATATAAACTGTTTTGAACTAATCATTCTTCTTATTCTATTTCAAGCCGAAGGTGGTACACAGTCAGAAAGTAAAAGACCTACGAAGATCGGTGCTCTTAACATTCATATTAGAACCTACATTAATATATTTAACTCCTCCAACAATTTTTAATTTATGTTACAAGCAAAAGTCCGATTGGATAGACCCATCTTTTTTGGTGGTCCCTGGTGTAACGACAGGTTTCCCCTTAGGCTGGAGTAGTAAATTCACCGGGCCCACGCTTCGCAACAGAAACCAGTAAGGAAAGTAGTAAAGTTGGACGGGGCCGACTATATGATACCCTTCACCACTTTTGGTATATTCAACAGATGAATCTTAACAGACGTCGCATTTTTTGAAGGATCAATAAAATGAAATTGAACCCATAAATATATAATCCTGGAACCTATACAAAATTTTTCATTTGGTGATATATAGAGGGGCTTCTTACAATGGGACAAAACACACCCGTTGATTATCGGCCACATTTTGAGTTCTTGGTGCATCATTTACTTAAAATCGGGAGTAAATATGTATGTATGGTAGCTCTATCCATATTTGAACCGCATGCTAGGTTATATAAACTTTATAAAATTGGGTCTTTGGGGCACCTTTTACTTAAAATCTGACGAAACTATATATAGGAACTACTAAGTTCAGTACGAAGGATATATGTGGACTTTGGTGCACCATTTACATTAAATCGGACGAAAATGTATATGGCAGCAATATCTAAATCTAGACCGATTTTCAGGAACACACATCATTCCAAACCTAATTCATTACGCTATGCCAAATTTCGTGCAAATCGAATGATATATATTAGTGGTGCACTACATTAAATGGGAGGAATATATGGGAGCTATATCTAAATCTAAACCGATTTACAGGAAAATTAACTCACATCATTCTAGTACTGAACTCTATGCCAAATTCCGTACAAATCGAAAGATATATTGGGACTTTAGTACACGGACGAAAATCAAACGAAATATATGTATGGGAGCTATATCAAAATCTGAAGCGATTTTCACAAAACTTAACACACATCATTGTAGGCTTTATTCAGTACGTTTTACCAAATTTCGCGGAAATCGAAAGATATGTAGGGACTTTGGTATACCATTTTCCTTAAATCTAAACCGATTTTCAGGAAACTTAACACACATCATTCTAAACCTAATTCATTAGGTGCCAAATTTCGTGGAAATCGATAGATATATAGGGACTTTGGTGCACCATTTTCCTCAAATCGGACGAAAATATATATGGGAGCCATATAAATCTAAACTGATTTTCAGGAAACTTAACACACATCATTCTAAACCTAATTCATTACGCTGTGCCAAATTTAGTGCAAATCGAAAGATATACAGGGACTTTGGTGCACCATTTACCTTAAATCGGACGAAAATATATATGGGAGCTATATCTAAATCAGAACCGATTTCCACGAAACTTAGAACACATTTTTGTAGGCTTAATTCAGTACGCTGTGCCAAATTTCGTGCATATCGAAAGATATTTAGGGACTTTGGTGCACCATTTACCTTAAATCGGACGAAAATATATATAGGAGCTGTATCTAAATCTGAACCGATTTTCCCAATTTCAATAGGGTTCGTCCTTGGGCCAAACAAATGAGCTGTGCCAAATTTCATCCAATTCGGATCATGAATGCGACCTGTACTTTGTTCACAAAAATACATGGACGGACAGACATGCGTAAATCGACTCAGAAAGTGATTTTATGCATATTCTCAAAAGGAACCATGGGTCTATCTCGATTATTTTTGCCTGTTACAAACATATGCACAAAGACATAATACCCTGTACCACAGTGTGGTGAAGGGTATAAAAATGTTTTTATATGCGAGAGAGAAACAGAATACACCAGTCATTCTGTTTCTCTTAAGTTCTATAAAATGTTTATTTAGTACAATGTTTAAATACTAAGCCATTACTTAGCTTAGCCGTCCTTCGAAATCGAGACCTGTATTTAGTACTTTTGACGAGAAATGTAATGGAATACTAGGATTTAGTGACCTGGATAAGTACTCTCAAAACCCCTGGGAGTCGGATGTTTCAAATAAGTGAGGCTATACTAAGGAGAGCGAATTACTACAGGATTCAACGACAAGGTGCCTTAATAAGTACTCAAGCAAGGATACGGAAAGATTATACCGAAAGAGAGACCTTAATAAGTTCTAAATCAATGATACGGAAGGATTATGCTGTAAAAAACCTTAATAAGTACTGAAGCAAGGATTCCACTAAAGAGGTTGGGATACTTTTAACTATAGAAACCTGGATATGTATACTACGACGGCTATAGAAATTTGTTCAATATGGAACTCACCTGAGCTGGATGTGTTTGCTCCAGGGCATATCACTAAGAAATATTTTGACTAACGTTGGTTTTTAAGTGCTCAAGAGTTGATTGTCTTTTCCGTAGCCCCACAAAAAAAGGATAGTGATATCAAATCAATTATATTGTGGTATGTACTCGGATGTGGGAGTTATATTTAATCATTTACAGGGGTCTACGTATTCTGATATTGTTTAGTATTACTAAGGTGCTAATTTTGTCTTCAATTTTTATATTAAGTTGCAGGTTTGGTCAAGGACTACACCTATAATTTTCGGTGTTGTTGAGATGATATTTATATGGTGCAATGAACCGTAAACTTTATTTTTGTCAGAATTTTTAGTGCTCTAGAGGTCATTATTATATGCAGGACATCACATATTTTACATGATGAAGGGGATCTGAACAAATACTTATAACGGCTTGTTAAATAATGATCGGTCAATATTTGGAGGATCAAATTAACAAAATCTAAAGTGACTATATTTTTATTTTATGGTTAAAATATTCACCTCGGGAAAACAATATTTGGAAAATATAGCAGGATTGAAAAGTGGATCTCTTGACCTATTATCGGTCAATAGAATGCAAATATCGCGAAATGTTGCCGGAATATAGATCCGCAGAAACTTGGACTTCGACGATAGTTGTGTAGGGTATCATATGGTCAGCCCCGTCCGTTTATACTGCACCGCTCATAAATTTTTGCCAATGTCAGACTTTCTACTAAAAAAATGGTTAATGTCCACATTCAATCCCATATAATTGTAAACAAAGTAAAGGTCAAATTTATGGTCCGAAAGGGATGTATTTGGTATAGCTCGATTTTTTTGAAATAGGTCTATCCGATTCCACGAAAGAATCACCGTTTGTACAATATGAGGGCAGTTCGGAAAGTTCTTGGCCTAGCACAAAAAGCGCGGTATAAATAGAAAAAAAGGCTAAGAACTTTCCAAACTGCACTCGTATACCGAATGGAATAAAGTGAGTTAAACTATGATGGAAGTGGTTCAGATTTATTTATAGCTTCCATGTATAATTTCGTCTGACTTCCTGTAAATGTTGTACTAAATAAATAATGTTTGTCAGATCAAGACAAAATATTGCATAGCAAACCAATTAAGTATAGAATTACTTGTGCCAAGTTCTGCTGAAATCGGTTCAGATTTAGATATAGCTCCTTCGAATTTGCATATTCTACAGAACTATATATGTGAATGGGTGGGTGCCTAGACATAATATATTCTCACTCTACAAGAGCCCGGAATGTCAAATTACAGCCACTTTGGTGGGAATATGCGAAGACAACCTTCAAAATACCGAACTTTATATGTCGACTACGTTAAACATCGAATTATATGAAAGTAGTTCCTCTGAAATGTTTCTCATCCTTCATAGACCCGAGATATCAAAAACAGCCACTTGGGTGAGAATTGGGACATTTTTTACTCTTCAAGAATCTACAATGGTTAGAACTTTCAAAATACCTTTTACATGGGGGATATGTTAAAACGTAGACCTTATTAGAACATTTTCATCAAGCAAGTTTTTCACCTTCCTTGTTTAGGGCTCTATATCTCAGCAATTATTCAACAGCAATAAAAATGTTATGGCTGGTTACTATCCTCTGATACTTAATTATGACAACTAGGTCCAAAAACATGTAATAAATTAGTATTAATTAAATATTTTTAAAGTTTTGTAAACAAATCAAATTCGCTGAAAGTTCCCCTACCCGGGGTGGCTTTGGCATTTGATGGGCCACATTCGGCACCCATAGGCATTGCCTGGTAATTAGCATTGCTGGTTGGATTATTAACTAGATATTTCAAACGTTGATATAATTACTTATTTTTATATTTGATATCTATGGATCAAAGCTAGTGCTCTATCATATCGAAAACGCCATTGCCGAATGTTCCCCAATGTCGAAGCAGCCCTTAAAAAAATAGCCTTAATCAGACACCCGTTCGAAATATATATGTTACGTTGTGCAAAATTTCGTGCCAACCCGACAAACATTAGGAGTTTAGTGCACCATTTACCTAAAATCGGACGAAAATATTTATGTGGAACCTATATCTAAATCTGAACCGATGTTATCGAAGCTAAACACACCTGAGTCTAGACTCAATTCAGTACGCTATGCCAAATCGGGTAGAAATAGAAAGATATATAGGAATTTTGGTGCAACATTTACATTAAATCGGACGAAAATATATATGTGAGCTATATCAAAATCTGAACAATTTTCAGGTTGATCATCATTCTAGACTTAATTTAGTACGCCATGTCAAATTTCGTGAAAATCGAAAGATTGATAGAGGCATTGGTACACCATTTACATTAAATCGGACGAAACTATATATGGGTGTTATACCTAAATTTGAACCGATTTTCTTGGAACTTAACACACATCATGCTATACTTAATTGAGTACACCATGCCAAATTTAGTGAAAATCGAAGCATATATAGGGACATTAGAGTACTATATACGAAATCTGACCCGATTTTCTCGAAATATATATATGGGACCTATATTCAGTATCCTATGCAAAATTTCTTACAAATCAACACACATATATAGGGACTTTGTGGCCCCATTCACATTAAATCGGACGAAACTATATACGGGAGCTATATCTAAATCTGAACCGATTTTTTCCAATTTCAATAGGGTTGTCCTTGCCAAATTTTATGCAAATCGAAAGATATAGGGACTTTGGTGCCCCATTTACATTAAATCATCCAAATCGGATCATAAATGCGACCTGTACCTTGTTTACAATTTAACATCTACAGACGTACATACAGGGGGACGGACGGGCATGCATAAATCGACTCAGAAAGTGATTCTATGCATATTCTCAAAAGGAACCATGTGTCTATCTCGTTTCCTTTTGCCTGTTACAGACATATGCACAAAGACATAATACCCTGTACCACAGTGTGTTGAAGGGTATAAACATACACATATCATTCTGAAATTGCATGCCAATCGTGAAGACTTGGATTTTTCGGTGTAACATTTGTATGAAACCCAGCAAAATTGTGAATGGGAGCTATATATAAATCTGAACCGATTTCAACAAAGCTTCACAGACGTCAAACTGAACTTAATTTAGTACGCTGTGCAAAATTTTGTCTCAATCGGACCAGCCTTCGGAGTTTGGTGCACAATTTACATAAAATCGGACGAAACTATATATGGGAGCTATATATAAATCTGAATCGATTTTCTCCAATTTCAATAGTGTTCATCCTGGGGCCAAATAAATGACTTGAGTCCAATTTCATCCAAATCGGATTATAAATGCGACCTGTACTTTTTTACAATTTAACATCAACAGGCGGACGGACAAGCATTAATCGACTCTGAAAGTGATTGCATATTCTCAAAAGGATAGACCCACGGCTATCTCGTTTCTGTTACAAACATATTCACAAAGACATGTACCACAGTATGGAGAAGGGTATAAAAATGAGCTGTACCTTTATATAGGGGCCTATGTCAAAACTTTTACTCATATAGAAAATTTGCTGCCTAAAAGTCGTTCACTCTTCAAGAAATTGTGATGCTAAATAACAGCTCTGACGGTTCAAAAATTCGGCTAAAGCCTTAAAAATCATTGTATGGAAGCCAGATTAAAACATGTCCCGAAATTGTTCTGCAAAAATATTTTTGCGCCTAGTACTGTAATGCCAAATTATAACTATTTTGGTGGGAAAACGTGGATAATACAAAAAAAAAAACACCAAAAATATGGCGATATCTTTATATTAGACCAATACTAAAACGTGGACCGATATTGATTAATATATGCATAAAGATTTGACACATAATTACACAAAATATGCAATTGGAGCCAAGCTGGTTAATAAAATACCCAAACTCCCTATGGTTGCAACCCCAAAATGAAATCCATTGCAATAGGATGTTGCTTCATCGCTCTAAAATGAATCGTTAAAAATGATCACACTGAAATTTTCCGAGTTAATTCAAGTTTTTTCCCCCAAATTTGTTATTGAAGTCATTGTCAAGTTATGTAAAGTTTTATTCATTTTAATGACATTGGAAAAATGGACCATTCCTCACTCAGGAGTTAAACCTTGGCAGTGTAGCTTAATTATACACATATAGAATTTTTTTCTCAGAATTGACTGTCATACTATGTAGTTCTAAGGAATCCTCCAACATTTCAAATGTTAATTGCTTTGCAACATTGTAACGTTTGCTTCCTTTTTATCTGCTGCTCAATAAAGTGGAATAGTTTTTGGAACGGTTTCAAATCATCAACATTTGTTCGTTGTATGCATTTTCCTGGCCAACGAACAAGTACTTTTAATTTCCAACACTGATGAATCCAGTTGATGATGATGATGATATACTCTCTAATAACTTCACTAATATTTACGTGAGTGAGTATGCCAATTCGAAATAAAGTCACTTGCAGTTTGTACTTTTGCACGATTTCCCCGAAATCATTATGAAACAAAATGCGTGGTGGTCGTGGTTGCTGGTATCTGTTGTGAATGACAGCCAGCCGCAGTTTTGTTCATGCACGATGTACAAATGTATTTTATGCTGAGGAATTTATTTGAGTGTATTCAAAATTCGTATAGTGAAAATTTGGCCATTATTAGGTTAAGATCATTTTAATTTTTCAAAAGTAATTGATCCACGAAAAGTTATCAATTGGAAAGGATATCGATACAACGTGATTATAATTGAAGAAATACAGTTTGGATTCTATTACGAGTATATTGTATTTCTTACGTGGGTTATGGGGTTATTATTTCAAAATTCACAATTTATCCCTTCTACAACCCATTACATCCTAATATTTCAATAAATGTTTCTCTCTCTCCCTCTCTGCTACTTAGAGCCATTTCAGCTTTGCCTTATTAGGCTGATTAAGAAATCTCAACACGTTTTTGGAAAATGTGAATTTTTCGCTTAATGTTTTTTTGCTTCTATCTGTGTGTGTATATGCAAACGCTTCCTTTTGCATCCAGTTCAGTAATTAGCTTGCACATATACGCTCCCAAGTTAACCCCATACCCGGTGGCAGTAATTGTTATTCCCCACACTGAGATCTCTTGGAGAAACAAAAAAATAATAAACAAAATGGGGAAAATAGTATAACTCTAAAACAATTTAATAAAGCAGCCACTCAAGTGGTCCGCAGATGATATTTTTTCGGTTGCTTGTCTTAATTGCCGTTGATACTGGAAGCCTGTTGTTTGGCCAAAGCCGAGATAATAAAACTTTATAATCGCTGTAATGGCTTCTTTTAGTTGAGGCGTTTTTGCGGAAAAATGTACTATTGTTTTTTTTCGCTATGCAATGTGTTGTTTTTATTCACTTTGGCACTGGCAACAAATGAAATAAGGCTTTAGTATCTGTTGGTAATTACATTTATGTTTACGATCGTTTATATATAAATATATAGTTTTTTTCTTTGTTTTCAACTGACTTTTGAGATTGCAAATTAAAAACGTTGCTAGAATAATTTGTGAAGAGAATAACCAACATAATAATAACCAACATAAAGATAATTTCTACTAATAAACATGATAATTTTTTAAACACCCCGAAATACTTTAATTTGGGCTGTAACGTTATATCGGAGGTACCCTAAAATGGGGATCAATATTTAAAATATGTGTTAGCAAGATTTTCTATCCAGTGAGAAACCAAAGGTCCAATTACAGCCGATTAGATTTAACATCGTGCCCAAAAGCCTCAAAATAGGGAATATTGGGGGTACCTTTATATGGGGGCTTGGGTATACCCAAGGTTGTCAGGAGAGCTGTAGAACATCTTCATATGACCTCCAAAAGGTCATTACTTATGACGTATCATAGATATATAGCTATGATATTGAAGCCAAAGCTTAATCAGCCCAAATGAAAATGTCCTGAAAATCTAAGACAGAAAAATCGCGTCAAGTTTAGGTAAATGTGAAGGTTTTGCTCAATTTTTTGGCTACAATGACCTTGTGTATCATCATAAATTGTTGTCACGTGTTCCCACGGCCAATAAGGAATACAACCATGAAGTGCGAAGCAATTCGCCAGAAAGGCCCAGAATTGCGAGAAACCTAATTATGGATCTTGTACCATGATGATGCACTAGTTCACACACCGATGTTGGTGCATGAGTTTCTTGCCTTAAAGGGACCCCCCCCCATTCTCAGGGTCAAAAATTTTTTTGATTTAATTCGAATCTACACTAATTCAAGAATGTCCCTACAAAACTTCAAGTGAAAATCTCAAGAACCCTTGAAGATATAGCCGATTTATTGTGTCAGCATCAAGTGACGGCTCTCTAAACATTTTTTTGCGAATGGCGGGAACGATAACTCAAAAACTAATAATCCAATCGGTTCCAAATTTTGACACGTTTCTCTGGGAGTGTATAGCTCTCGTATGAACTAGGATAAAGCCAATCGGTCTTATTTTTTAACTTAGATTGCGGTAAAAAATAGGCGATTTTCCAAAAAAAATTTTCAAATTCCGCCATTTTGTTAATTGTTGTGCGAAGTCAATAATCCTAGTTCATACGAGAGCGAGACGTGTACTCTTTCTAACACCGTTGGAATTTTCGGATTCCGATGTTCCAGTGAGGAGTTATCATGCCCGTCATCCAAAATAAGGACTTTTCTTTGATCACAAAAAACAAGAACAACAATTTTTTGTAAATTATTTTTCTTCCTTTTTAAATCTTTAATTATATATTTGCAAAGTTACAACCCTTAACTAGAATTGGTATTAATTTACCAGCTCCTTTAAAATCTTAAAAATAAAAAAATCGAGAATGGGGGGTTCCCTTAATCACTGTATGCATCGGACTTGGCACACCCTATTTTTTTCCTCTTCCAAAAACTGAAGTAACCGATGAAAGAAAAATATTCTACAAATTGAAACCGGATCTGTTGGCTATAATAAGGAGTGCCCTTCAAGATTCTAGCGAAAGTGCATTCTAATTATATGTGATCAATAAGGAGAGGACTGGATTGTTATTGATAAATAAATTCATAATTAAAAAAATAAAACTGTGATTATTTGATAAATTTTGATAACTAAAGCCTAAAGAATCTAAACACAGTATAATTTACCAATACTTACACTGACCTGAAGAAATAGGCAGAGCACCATTTGAAACACTGAAAAAAATTAATGTTTTAAATAAAGTATTTGGAAGTTAAAAAAAAATATTTTCAATTTCAACAAAATGCAATAACATCATTCTAGTCTCAATTTGATACGTTGTGCAAAATTTCGTGGAAACCGGAGCTATGGGAGCTATATCTAAATCTTAACCGATTTCATCGAAACTTGCCAGAGATGAATGTATATTAACATTGTACAAAATTGTGCGCCAATCGGCAAACTTTGGGTCTTTAGTGCACAATTAAACATAAAATCGGAAAAAGACGTATGGTACCTATATCTAAATTTTAACCGATTATAACGAAACTTTACACATATCATTCTAGACTCAATTCAGTACACTATGCCAAATTTCGTGCAATATCGAAAGATATGGTGCACCATTTACATTAAATCGGACGAAAATATATGTGGGAGATATATCTAAATCTGAACCGATTTTCTCGATACTTAACACTCATCATTCTAGACTAAATTCTGTACGCTATGCCAAATTTCGTGCAAATCAAAATATATATATAGAGACTCTGGTGCACCATTTAATATAAGATCGGACGAAAATATATAAGAGAGCTATTTGATCCGCTAACTATAATCGATCATTATCAAAACATTCGTTGGCCAGATCAACTTCCCCGTAGTAAACTTATGAAGTTCGGTTTATAATTGGCGACTTAAAAACCAAAAACAATGTTTTCGGTCGACTTCATCCCCTAAATAGCATCTGATCCTCGCCGAAAATTATAGACGTCGTCCTTGGCCATAACCGAAACTTTGTATAAAATTTCAAAACGATCAACACCAACCAGTATCGTAATGGTAATAGTACTAAACAATATCTTAATAGGTAGATCCCTGTAAATATTTACCTATAACTCCCCTATCTGAGTACAAACAGTCATTAAAGATCACCACTCCTCTTGGGTATGATGTCCACTTCTACGGTCTATGTCCTTCTGGAGTAAATATATACGCCATAGAATGCAATTTTTTTCAAAATGTTTACACAAAAAATCATTTGACCCTCTAAATATTGAACGGTTGTTCATTGGTCAAATCCCTTTCCCCATGTAAAATTTCGTAATGTTCGGGTTATAATTGTGGCCTCAAGAGTAGTCAGAAAAACAGACAAAAATAAATTTGTTGGACCATTTGATCCCATAAATAATAATGGATCATTTCGGATCTTTGTTCCTAGCCGTACCTACATGCAAAATTTCTTGAAGATTGGTCCACAACTGTGACCTGTATCGAATCAGCTAGTCGATATATTACAATCGGTATACTCAAAGTTGGATATGGGGCCACACAAATCTATAATACCCGGACAACATAGTTGTGTAGGGTATAATGGTCAATATTGGTTCACATTTAGCCCCATATAGCGGTGACCCCCGTATTCGGAACATTGAACTTTTGGGCACGTTCTTATGAACTGTAATTTGGATTTTTCTTTGGGTAAAAAATCTTCCTATTAAGGGGACCTCCCCTATTCTCGATTTTAAATTTTGAAGATTTTAATAGGGCTTGTAAATGAATACCAATGCATGTTAAGCTTTGTAACTATACACATATATAATTGAAGATTTAAAATAGAAGAAAATAATTTGCAAAATTTGGTCGTTGTGGTTTTTAGTGATTAAAGAAAAGTCCTTATTTTTGATGGCGGGCATGATAACTCCTCACTGGAACATCGGAATCCGGAAAATCCAAGGCTGTTATAAAGAGTACTCTCTTATGAACTAGGGTTGTTGACTTCACTCAAAAATTAACAAAAATGCCGAACGTTGAATATTTTTTTTTTTTTTTTTGGAAATTCGCTTATTTTTGACCACAAACTAAGTTCCGATTGGCTTTAACCTAGTTCATAGTTATACACTCCCAGAGAAACGTGTGAAAATTCGGAACCGATTGGATTATTAGTTTTTGAGATATCGTGTCCGCTATTCTTAAAAATACTTCTTCAAGAAAAATGCGTTAAAAGTTTGAGAATCACTGTTGCCGTCACTTGATGCTGACATAATAAATCGGCTATATCATTAAGAGTTCTTAAGATTTTCGCTTGACATTTTATAGGGAATTTCTTGAATTAGTGTAGATTTGAATAAAATAAAAAAACTAAATTACATTTTTTGACCTTAAAAATATCGATTTGGCGAATATTTTTAGGTAGCCCCGCATTTGTCAAGCCAAAAACGGTCGCTGCCAATGAACAGCCACAATTCAGGGGGTCAAATATTAAAGATGCCAGCAAGAGGAAGAAAAGATAAGAAAGAGGAGCTGTTGACCTTTAATTTCAGAGTTTCAGCTCTATATGTATGACAGCTAATGTTAGTATTTAGCACACGAAATCGCCTCCTTTCCACAGTAATCCAATTTCGGATAGATTTTGAAATAATTTGTTCATATCGATCCTAATTCCCGATTTTTAAATCATCTATTCAGCTCTGTCTATACTGTCGTTGTTTCATTTAATTGAGGATCGGTAGTGACATTTCAATTTCTCTCACTCTTGCAGACATGATTCTTTCCCCCACACTCCTAAAATCTTTGTACACAATAAATTACTTAAAGAAAACACCTGTACATATCAAAGGGTTTTATCTATGTTCAATTCAATATCATTCACTTGATGTTCCAAAGAAATAAACGATATTTTATGTTACACTTTTTTCTATCATTGTTCTTGACATTTATCCCATGACATTTATTGTGTAGTAGAAAAAAAAAAAACATTTATATGTATGTTGTTTTATTTATTTTTTTTATTTCAATAGACAGATGGCCAACAACTGTTTTGAAATCGAATTTGAAATGGAAATTCTCTTAAGCAAATACTCCATTGAAACCATTTATTCACACGTGTTTGTACAGGCGAGCAGACTGACAGACAGACAACATCCGAATGTTGGAATTAGACACAGACACAAATCATGGGAATTCGAAAGAGGTGTGTTTGTGTGTGTGTAAGTAATGACGGTATGTACAGGTGGGTGGATGTTTCTGTGTAAATAAATGATTGTCAGTAACTGAATTGAAATTTAATCAAATGTAACGAACAGAAAATATAATCAACATTGACACCAAACGACAAACGGTAAATAAATGAATAACAATTTATTGTAAAAAAGAAAAATAAATAAATATATTTTTTGTGATTTGTATATACAGTACATTTTTTCAGATTTCGTTAAAATGTGTCTGGCAATAAAATGTCCTCATTTAATTGTGAAATATTTCAGTTAACACACAAATAAAAAATTTTCTTCTTGGAAAATTGTCTTCCAATGCTATTTTCCATCTAAAATATACTTATCATTTGCCAGAAAAAGCCCTAAATATTTTGCGCTTTTTATACCCTTCACCACACTTCACCTGTTACAAACATATGCACAAAGACATAATACCCTGTCTTTGTGCATATGTTTGTAACAGGCAAAAGGAAACGAGATAGACACATGGTTCCTTTTGAGAATATGCATAGAATCACTTTTTAAGTCGATTAATGCATGTCCGTCCGGCCGTCTGTTCATGTTAAATTGTAAACAAACTACAGGTCGCATTTATGAACCGAATTGGATGAAATTTGGCACAGCTCATTGGTTTGGCCCAAGGACGAACCCTATTGAAATTAGGAAAAAATCGGTTTTAGATTTAGAAATTTGGCATATCCTACTGAATTAAGTGCAAAATGGTGTGTGTTAAGTTTCGTGAAAATCGGTTCAGATTTAGATATAGCTCCCATATATATTTTCGTCCGATTTAATGTAAATGGTGTACCAAAGTCCCTATATATCCTTCGATTTGCACGAAATCTGGCGCAGCGTAATGCATTAGGTCTAGAATGAAGTGTGTTAAGTTTCGGGAAAATCGGTTCTGATTCAGATATAGCTCCCATATATATTTTCGTCCGATTTTATGTAAATGGTGCACTAAAGTCCCTATATATCTTTCGATTTGCACGAAATTTTACATAGCGTACTGAGTTAAGTGCAGAATGATGTGTGTTAAGATTCGTAAAAATCGGTTCAGATTTAGATATAGCTCCCATATATATTTTCGTCCGATTTTATGTAAATGGTGTACCAAAGTCCCCACATATCTTTCGATTTGCACGAAATTTGGCAGTGCGTACTAAATTAAGTGCAGAATGATGTGTGTTAAATTTCGTGAAAATCGGTTCAGATTTAGATATAGCTCCCATATATAGTTTCGTCCGATTTTATGTAAATGGTGCACTAAAGTCCCTATATATCTTTCGATCTGCACGAAATTTTACCTAGCGTACTGAATTAAGTGCAGAATGATGTGTGTTAAGATTCGTAAAAATCGGCTCAGATTTAGATATAGCTCCCATATATACTTTCGTCCGATTTTATAGAAATGGTGAACCAAAGTCCCTACATATCTTTCGATTTGCACGAAATTTTACATGGCGTACTAAATTGCGCCAGGTGCACCAAACTTTTAAAATTTATTTCTATTGAAACATTTTGCAGGGGGTATTAAAATAGGTCCACATTGATGTATATGAAGTTTTGGAAAATCGGTTTAGATTTGGTGCACCAAACTCCCAAGGATTGTCCGATTAATACAAAATTTGTTGAGATAGGTCCATAATGTATACGACGTTTTGTGAAAATCAGTTGAGATTTATATAGAGCTCACATATATAGTTTCGTCCGATTTTAGGTGAATGGTGCACCGAGGAGCCTACGTCTGTTCCATATACACGAGATAAAATTGTGGACAGCACTCTGTGCTGCAGCATACCAAACGCTATATGCCACGGTTGCTCAATTAGGTCCAGATTTGCATATAGCTCCATAACCATTATTTTGCTCTATTTCATACAAATACAAATAGCATATAGTCGGCTCCGTCCGACTTTTGAACTTTCCTTACTGGTTTAAATTTTAGTTTTGGTATTATTCATCAAAAACAATACGAATATTTTTTTGTGTACAAATTAAGAACTACTAACCACATTAGTTATTCTTAAAAACTCACTCACACACACACACACTGAGACGCAGAAAAACTACTCTATGGTGTCTAATTACAAAAACTCTTGATGTAATTAGACAAAAAAGAATAGCATCTGTTTTTGTTTCATCTTAATTTAAACTGTGGCATTCGTAAAATTACTTCACACAATTACTCAATTTCATTACAGAGATATATGCAGTGCAGTGTGTGCGAACATAAGTACATAATGACATATTATGTGCATAAAACACCATGACAAAAACTATTCACATATGTTGTTTTATGCTTTCAAATTTTCGTTTGGTGTTTGAATTTGAATAAAGTTTGTGGTTATTTTTACTCTGATTATGTTAATCAGTGACATTTTTGTAGACTTGATGTGAAAGTGTGTGTGTTCTATCTGTGTAACAGCTACTATACTGCCGAGTGTGGATTTTATTTTATGTTAATTTTATTTTGCATTTTGCTACCCGAAAAATGCCAATGAGAATCTAGGACAGTGGGCTTTTGATACGAATTGGGAATATTGGAGTTTGTGTCAATACAATACATGAATATTTGTGAACAGTGCTTTCGGTAATATTGCTGAGAGTTTTACAACGAATAATAGGTGCAGAAAAAATTAGAATAAATTTGCAAATTGTTATACAGACGACTACATCAATAAGTTATTGCCTTAAATATAACGGTTTCCATTTATAAGGTATTTTAAGAAAATTGAAGGATAACTACATATAATTCTGCCTTAGGCAACACAAAGTGTTACCGAGATATACTTATATCAGATATAAGTATATTGAGGACGCTGATTACCATTCAGCAAGAAAAAGTAAACAATTAATAGGGTGGATCGAAAATGGCGGTCATATTTTTTGAAAGTTGCATTAATCAAATTATTTATGAACACGTTTTGTGGAGCTCTGGTCACTATTTACAAAAGTGAAATCAGAGTTTGAAAATCAAATATAAGAAAAAAACCAGTGAGCGGAGCAGTATAGTCGGACGAGGCCGACCATACGATACCCTACACAACTACCACGGAACTCTAACTTTCTGCGAATCTTTATTCCGAGCCTGGGCAAAATTTCGCGGTACTTGCACCCTCGTGCCCTATTAGAGGTCAACTTCTTCTTCCTTCCTTACATTGACATATCTTCCGAATATTACTAATATTCAGTACTTTTTACAAATCTTTTCGATTACTTGTCCATATTCCCTTCGCCGTGGGTGGTGTTGTGATTTTCGGCTTATAATTGTGGTCTATTGATCGACTCGAAAAAAAAAACACAAAAAAATTAAGTTTTCGGTCCACTTCATTCATGGAAAATCGAACAGCGATCAGCGCTATATTTCCGCCCTGCAGTGTGGTAATGGGTTATTAAATAATATCTGAATACGTAATCGCCTGTAAATATTAACGTGTAACTCCCACATCCGATTACATATGGCAATATAGTTGGTATCAATATAAAGGCCAAAGTCTCCTCCTATCAACTTCTATGGTCTATGTCCTTCAGGAGTAAATATATTCCATATAGAATACAAATTTTGTCATTTTTCACATAAAAGTCAGAGTCCACTTAACCCGCTAAATATTGATCGATCTTTATCAAAAAGGGCATGCTTATTCTTTGGCCCGATCCCTTTCTCCATATAAAATTTCGCGATATTCAGGCCATACTTGCGGCCTCTGGAGCGACCAGAAAAGCGGACAAAAAATAAGTATTTGGTCAATTTCATCCCCTAAATATTAACCGATCTTTACCAATAGATGGTGTCTTCATTGGCCAGAACACATCCTACATGCAAAGGCCTGAAATTTAAGTCAATGTTTTTAGTTTTTGGTATGAACATTTCACACTCAATAAGTATTAAAAATAGTAAATTACAGGCAATTTGGTTGAAAAATGCGCACAAAATCCCGAAAATATCGAATATGTAGTGATACAGTGCTTTCTTCTCTACCTGAAATTGACTTATTGGAAAAAATTTGGATAGTGGGCTCAAGAGTTGAACAGTGTTCGACTGAAAACGATAGGGCAGTCGTATCCAAAACCAACGGTTTTTCTATCCGAAGATAAGAATTATAAGTGATGAAAACTAATTTTAAGGTGCAATGTGAAGCTCGGTTGAATTATCATCATGGTATGGATTGGTTTACTTTGGGCCGATTTGGACTTGGTAGATAAGAACGCGTATTTGCAGAAGAAGTCATTTTGAGAAGAAGAATATCTTGGTGAGCAAAATTTTCTATTAGCGAAGTGAGCTGCAAAAATCCCAACCTTAATCATAATCATAATTTGAGGTCAATGATGAAGAGACGGATGAGATTTGGCAGCGGATCTGAGGTGAATGGAAGAATATTCCAAATAAAAATGTACTGTAATTGATTGAAAGTATGCCAAATTGCATAAATAACACCTTTAAAAATTATAAAACGTTGGTACTAAAGATATTCGTAATTAGCAAGTTCTTTTTCAAACGTGCAAAAGTGAGTTGATTTTTTATTTATATATTTTTTTCCTTAAAAGTCTGATTTATAAATTTTAATTTTGTTTTTTTCTGCAAGCCACTGTCGACTCGATTTTGAATCGATTTGAAAATGTTAGTCTGTCCGTTTGTGTGTCTTTCTGCTTGGTGTCCACGATCTGAAAACGAGTAACTGATTTCATCCAAATTTTGCACATCGTAATATTGCTTCCAAACTTAAATCAAGTTTAAAGATGTCACATGTCTTCCGGTCAAAATATTACTGGGAATTAATTTTATATCATGCGTACGGAATATTCATTTCTAAATCTAATATGAAGCGAATTTCATACGAAGTATGCCAAATTTCATCCAAACTTCGCACTCGTAATGTTTTACCCAGCCAAGATAATTTCCGGATAATTAACAAATATACACATTGTCATTTTTCTTTCCAAACCTTAAACTAAACCTTCTGGTACCTCCCCTTCAAAACTGCCAAATTTGTTTTGAAAATTAATTAGACCAAACTTTGTACAAACTAATATTTTAACCAAATAGAAATAAAGATTGAAAATCATTTAATGTTTTAAAAAACTTAATCAAGTTCGAAGAGGAAGAGGAAATCCTCACTTCGGGGCTAGACAGTAATTCCGTAGAACTCTGTAAACTATAGGTTGAGGTTCGGCAACACCGGTTGAAACATTTTGACTTGTTTCTGTAAAAAACAGCATCGCATGGATTTCGTCCCATTGTTAACTACCATTTATAATATTGAAACCAAAGCCAAAACATCCTAATCCCAACAACCAGAAGTGACAATACGGAAAAAGCACGTCAAGTTTAGTCATTAATGAAAACGCATGATTTATTGTCACAAGGCCATATTAAGGAATACTACCTTAAATTTATGATCTGTTTTCTAAGCAATTTGGTAGAAAAGGTGCTGGATTAAGGAAAATCCGATCATGGATTTTGTACCATTATAACTCATCAACTCAAACATTGATGCTTGTGCGTGAGTTCCTGACCAAAAAACAAAACCTTAATAATACCTTAACCACCATATTATTATGATTACTGTTGGTGTGTGGGTAGACCACGCAAAATGATCCCGCCTCATTTTAATAATTTCCATTCTCCTAGTTATATTTATCGACCGTAAATAATGAAACCCGCTTCGCAGAAATTGTACATTATAAGTCAAAGATAAGAGCTAGGTCCATATAGAGGTGCCGGCACATTTACTGTTATAAGCCTAAAATATCTTATTTTTTTGCAACCGATGTAATTTAGCATATCGGGTTCTTGGGGAATATAAAACTTCTGCTCAGACAATTTTTAATATACGTAAATATTTGGACTTAGGATTCTAAAAAGTCCTCGGTTCTATTTGAATTTTGAAACCTGAGTGTCTGTATATAATATTCGGTGCAAAAACCAACTCCTAACAGACAGTGTACAATGACATAGCCTCATGTAGAGGTCCCTGCCAATTTTAAGTATTTTGAATGTCGACCAAGAGTTTTAGCCCTGCTCAGGTTAGCTAATTTCTATACGGCCTATAGAGGTTCAGAAAGCTTTCGACGTCTATAATCTTTGGATTTTCGAAAACCGAAAAATTTGTCATATAAACCATACCTGGTAGAACCTAGTTTGATAAGTCTAATTAATTCAAATTAAACAGTTCCTTTTAAGAGTGTTCTGCATTAGTACTGCAGCTTTAAAATGTTTTTTTTGGCATGCTACGAGATTTTTATCAAAGTTATAGTAACTTCCACGGTCCATAATCCCAATATGGCCCACTTTCATTAACATTGTAATTGGATCCATTTCACTGTGATCCCAATGGTAATAACTCTACGGACAACAAAATTAAACACCATCAAACAAACCCTAGGTATTCTATAAGCAGTTGCCTGTTTACATTAGGTGTGTCTGTATGTATACACGCCAGCTCGTGTAAATGTATATTTCCAACTAATTTAACTTTTGAATGTCCTTTTTTTCTGGCTGTTTGGGAATTGATGATAAACTTTATTGTTGGCATTTTTGTTGTTGCTGCTGCTGTTGTTGTAAAGGTACCATAGCGTGTTTGGTTTATTTGCCTTCGTCGAACTGTTGTTTACAATGACACATTTTATTGACAATGTAGTAGCAGTTTTTTTAATTTGGTACTTGTGTGTTTGTGTTTCTTTCAGTGTTTTGGTTAGTTTGCTTTTGGCATTTTGGAGTGCTGGCTGTTGCTTGTCATCTGTTGCTAAAGAATTTTTATTTTAATTAATTAATTTAGTTTTTTGTTTGTTTAGGAGGGGATTTTTTTTTCAACACTTTCAATCGAATCCGTTGAAAAGCTTGCCGAAGAAGCTTTTAGATTATCTGCATATTTTAGGAAATTAGATTTTAGTGTTTCTTTTCTTTTTTGTCGTGGTAATGGGTTTTAGTTTTGTGGTTTGTTGTTGTTTTTTTCTACGTTATTGGATTATTGGAATGTATCAAAGTTTTGGTGGGGTTTGTTTTTCAATGGATTTTGTTTTTTGTTATTGGGAAGTAATGAATTCTTCATTGCAATCAGGATAGTTTCAGGTAGCTATTTAATTTAATTAAAGGTCCTCCTCAGGTCCATTGAGTAATTTAGAATGCTAAAGTTTTGAAAAAAAAAACAACGAAACCAATAAGAAAAGTACAAATAACACTTTTGTTAGAAGATTGAAATACAGAAAATAGAGACCAATATAGGTGATCTCGATCTTTATCTGCCATCAGACGAAGGACACTTCTATGCAACATTTTTGCGATATTAATTGCTTTAGAGGCCATAGACACATGGACCGGCAATTAACGGGATCTTTGTTAATTTTCTATAACCTCAAATATCAAATTAAAGCCATATTGGTGAAAAATGCGGCATGAACCTTCAAAATAAGCAAATGGGGCGGTACAGCAAAAAGGGTATTGCAATATAAAACATCCTAGGACTAGAAGCAAATATATGTGTGTCAGCATCTAATGCTCAACTGCCTCCATGTAAGGTTCGAATTTGAATGTAGGCTTTCCGTATTAAAAAAAAAGTTTCCTATTTAGAATTAAATTTTCCATTATAATTTGTAAACACGATACAGGCCACAGTTATGGACCAATCGACACGAAAATTTGCATGTAGGGTGGGATCTGACCAAAGAAGCACCCCCATTGTTTTTGGTCATTACCCTTAATATTTAGGGAATGAAATGGACCAAAAACTTTATTTTTGTCTGTTTTTCTGTTCGCTTTAGAGGCTACAATAACAAGCAGAACACAACGGAATTTTACACTAGGAAGGGAAACTGGCCATCGATCAATATTTAGCGGGTCAAATGGCCAGACTTTTCTGTGAAAAATGTCAAAATTTGTATTCTGGAGCGTATATATGTACTCCTGAAGGACATAGAGCCGAATGTTGATAGTAATCCAAGAGTCAGGATTTCACTTCGGGGGGGACCACTGAGAACCAAAAAATATTTTTTTCTCGCGTTATCCTAAACCATCGTTAGCTATTAAATAGTTCTGCGACTTTTAAGGATTTATAACGGAAATTCGTTCACAAATTGAGAGCTTTTCCGTTTTCATACTATTTTCTTTAAAATTCATGCTAAGAACCAGTGCAAATAAATGTGATGAATATATAAAAATTGAGTGATTTAATTCTTAAACGTTATAGAATTTGAACGACCAGGATTAAAAAATCACATCATCATATTGATTTACTATGCATACACTTATTTTCAAATTTCACTTTATTAACGTGTTATAAAATGTCCAATAACCCTGAACATACTGTAAATTGAAGGATGACTGTAATATAGGGGCCGCACTGAAACGGGGAACAAGTTAATAATTTTTGGTAAATAAATTTTGGTAAATCCAAAATATCAAAGTACAGCCGATTCAGTTTAAAAATGTTTTAACAATACTCAAAATACGAGGTACCGTTACATGACCATTTTTAGTAGGGAGATTCTCCGCTCATTAAAATTCAAAAAAAAAAAAAAAAAAAGAAATACAGCAATGAGAATGAGAACCCAAAATATCAAATAACAGCCAATTCGGTTCAAAACGTGTTCAAAATAGGGAAAATTTGGAGGTATCATTATATGGGGGATATGCCTACACGTCGACTGATGTAGCTCTGGCACTTCTGTGGAAATTTTTGGACAGCTAGCTCAGTTTCTGCAGATGCAAGAGTGATAACAACAGACTGATAGGCATGGCTAGATCGTCTTAGAATTTTACACTGATTAAGAATATATATACTTCATGGGGTCAGAAACGATTATTTTGAAAAAAAAAACATACAACGATGGAGGGTGTAAAAATTGGTAAAAATATGCTGAAACCACCAATTTTTTATCTTTTGCTAATTTATGACTAAAATAGCCATTTACAGACTTGTGCTCAACGACTGAATTGAAGAACACCATATTGGCAATTTAGTTCTAATGTATGATTTTTCGATATTTCCACCGCAACTAAGCCGGATGCTGACATTTTGAAGCCGGAATTTCCCTGTTTTCGGACGAGCTAGTAGAGCTAGTCCTACGATCCTATAATAAGGACTCGTGATTTCACTTCGATTGATGTATATCTCAAGATCATTTTTATAAAAAACATATTTATTGGGTTGAACCCCGGGTGATTTTAGTTTTTTTTTCAGGGACCGAAAATAACAGTTATTTTTTAAAATGCGAACAAAAAAATCTTCATGTTAGAGACATGGGACACCAATAGTGTCATATACCAATAGATTCGTACTGAGGAGCCCATTAAGGATATTGAGTGATCTTGAGAAAACACTCTCAGTTCCCATGTTAAGGATTATTTTTTAACGGAAAAAATAAACGTTGATTTTTAACTGTTAAAAATGATTTTTATTTTTTCCGTCAAAAATAAAAGTCTTTTTGCGATTTTTATTTTTCCGTCAAAAATAAAAGTCTTTTTGGGACTTTTATTTTTTCCGTCAAATATAAAAGTCTTTTTGGGATTTTTATTTTTTCCGTCAGAAAATAAAATTCCTTTTGGGATTTTTATTTTTTCCGTCAGGAAATAAAACTCTTTTTATGTAAAGAAGTTTATACAACTTGTAATCAGTTATAAAATTACAATTTATAAATCTCTGTCCTTATTACAATAAGTGTACACATAAGTAATCAAGATCAAAGGTAAAAAATATTTGTTATAAATTTTTAAAAAATAGTCTAGTGTACCAAATCATGAATATAAATTAAAGAATCATTCCCCTGACTATTAGGTCAAAGGTTATATAACTGGTACCAAACTCTATATGTTTATTTACGTAAAAAGACTTTTATTTTCTGACGGAAAAAATAAAAATCACAAAAAGACTTTTATTTTTGACGGAAAAAATAAAAGTCCCAAAAAGACTTTTATTTTTGACGGAAAAAATAAAAATCCCAAAAAGACTTTTATTTTTGACGGAAAAAATAAAAATCATTTTTAACAGTTAAAAATTAACGTTTATTTTTTCCGTTAAAAAATAATTAATTAAAGTGGATTTTTTTTATTTAGGTCACATAATAACAGTTATTTTTTACCTGATTTGATATAAGTTATAACCGTTACGGTCCCTGTTTTTTTACGTGCTGAATCTACCGAGACCATCCGTGTTCAAATCAGCCCAATAAAACTGCGGTCAAAAGTACTTTGAAAGTAGAAAAATCTGCAAATACATAATTTGAGAATTCCGCGTGTATAATCGCTTTATTTTGTATATAAATATAAACATTTATAAACCATATTCC
>NW_026879591.1:0-27550 GCF_032173495.1 Musca vetustissima | reverse complement strand
CGGATGTTTATTTCGAGACTGGGCAATATTTCGTGATATTTGCACCCTCTTGCCCGATTAGAGGTAAACAGCACCTCTTCCTCACACTGACATATTTTCCGAATATTACGAGTATTCAGTACAGCTATTGTCCAGATTCTCTTCACCGTGGGTTGTGTTGTGATGTTCGGCTTTCATTTGAGGTCTATAGATCGACTCGAAAATAACACAAAAAATTAAGTTTTCGGTCCACTTCATTCCAAAATTATTATCTGATCATCACCGAAAATTATAGGTGTTGTCCTTGACCATAACAGGAACCTCATGGAACATTTTAAAGCGATCAGCGCTATAGTTCCGCTCTCCAGAGTGATAATGGGTTACTAAATAATATACGAATACGGAGATACCTGTAAATATGTAGGTCATCACCGAAAATTATAGGTGTTGTCCTTGACCATAACAGGAACCTCATGGAACATTTTAAAGCGATCAGCGCTATAGTTCCGCTCTCCAGAGTGATAATGGGTTACTAAATAATATACGAATACGGAGATACCTGTAAATATGTAGGTGTAACTCCCACATCCGAGCACATACAACAATATAATTGGTCTTAATTTAAAGGTCAACCACTCCTCTTGGATACAATATCAACTTCTCGGGTATATGTCCTTCAGGGGTAAATATTTACGCAATAGAATACAAATTTTGTCATTTTTCACACAAAAGTCAGGGTCCATTTGACCCGCTAAATATTTACCGATCTTTCTCCAAACAGGCATGCTTATTCTTTGGCCCGATCCGCTTCTCCATGCAAAATTTCACGATGATCGGACCATTATTGCGGCCTCTGGAGCGACCAGAAAAACCGACAAAAATTTAGTATTTGGTCCATTTCATCCCCTAAATATTAACCGATCTTTCCCAAAAACAATAGGGGTCTTCATTGGCCAGAACCCATCCTACATGCAAAATTTCGTGAAGATTGGTCCATAACTGTGGCCTGTATCGTGTTTACAAATTATAATGGACAGACGGACGGACGGACGGACACACATGTCTAGATCGACTCAGCTAGTCGAGATATGACGATCGGTATACTTAAAGGTGGGTCTAGGACCAATATTTCGCGGCGTTACAAACTTTTGGGGCTGCACAAAGCTATAATACCCTGACAACATAGTTGTGTAGGGTATAAAAATTACGAAATAAAACCAGTATGTAGGAGAGAGGGGGCACCTTTGCACGTGGGCACCTTTGAACAGCGATCTTCATATCTCGATTTAAAATTTTTCGGACCTGCAATCAATTTTTTTATACGCCAATCTTCTTCTTTAACTGCGTAAACCATTTTGGCTAGCGTTTTCTGTTGTCGACAAAATTTACATGAGTGACTATGTTTTCGCAGTGCCATTGTAAACTTTTAATTTTTTGGTTTTTTGGAAAGAATTCAGTGATATTTTTATTTCGTTAAACAATTTTTTTGCATTCCAACAATCATTTCAAACATAGCTAATGTATTTATACCCTACACAACTATGTTGTCAGGGTATTATAGGTTTGTGCAGCCCTAAAAGTTTGTAACGCCGCGAAATATTGGTCGTAGACCCACCTTTAAGTATACCGATCGTCATATCTCGACATATTAGACATGTGTGTCCGTCCGTCCGCCCGTCCATTATAATTTGTAAACACGATACAGGCCACAGTTATGGACCAATCTTCACGAAATTTTGCATGTAGGATGGGTTCTGGCCAATGAAGACCCCTATTGTTTTTGGGAAAGATCGATTAATATTTAGGGGATGAAATGGACCAAATACTAAATTTTTGTCGGGTGTTCTGGTCGCTCCAGAGGCCGCAATTATGGCGCGAACATCGCGAAATTTTACATGGATAAGGGGATTGGGCCAAAGAATAAGCATGCCTGTTTTGAGAAAGATCAGTCAATATTTAGCGGGTCAAATTGACCATAATTTTTGTGTGAAAAATGGCAAAATTTGTATTCTATAGCGTATATATTTACTCCTGAATGACATAGACCCGAGAAGTTGATATTGTATCCAAGAGGAGTGGTTGACCTTTAAATTAATACCAATTATATTGATGTATGTGCCCGGATGTGGGAGTTACACCTAAATATTTACAGGTATCTCCGTATTCGTATATTATTTAGTAACCCATTATCACTCCAGAGCGCGGAACTATAGCGCTGATCGCTTTGAAATGTTCCATAAGGTTCCAGTTATGGTCAAGGACAACGCCTATAATTTTTGGTGATGATCAGATAATAATTTTGGAATGATGTGGACCGAAAACTTAATTTTTTGTGTTATTTTCGAGTCGATCTATAGAACACAAATGAAAGCCGAACGTCACAACACAACCTACGTTGAAGGTAATCTGGACAATAGCTGTACTGAATACTCGTAATATTCGGAAAATATGTCAGTGTGAGGAAGAGGTGCTGTTTACCTCTAATCGGGCAAGAGGATGCCGATATCACCAAGTAGTGCACAGGCTCGGAATAAACATCCGCAGAAAATTTGAGTTCCGTGGTAGTTGTGTAGGGTATCGTATGGTCGGCCCCGTCCGAATATACTGCTCCGCTCACTGGTTTTTATATACATTTCCTACAAAAAAGTTATTATAAATTTCCGTAAAATACCACAGGTGTGGCACCTTTGAACATACCCAGTAATTTCTAGTAAAAACGGAGTTTTTAACTTTTGGGTTCGATTTCTCAAAGTTTCAAATGGGCTAATAAGACTACGAAATTAGCTGTATTTTTCAAAGTGCTTATTTTTGTTTTTATGTCATTTTACTTACTTAGCTGGCTTGTTAGAGGACGGTTGTTCCATAAGCCGAGCTTAAAAAGATTTCCAAGCGCGCCGGTCTTGTGCGCATATCCACCAATTTGGAAGGCCACGTTCCAAAATGTTGTTTTCTACTTGGTCATTCCATCTAATTCGTGGCATCTAATTCTACGGGAACCATCAGTAGGCCCGCTTTTATATGCCTTTTGAGCTGGGGCATTCTCATTCATTCGCACAACATGGTCTAACCGTAGTTGCTGCAGCTCAATACGATTGACTATGTCGATGTCCGCGTATAAATTGTAAAGCCCATGGTTCATTCGACGCCGATATTCACCGTCGACGCAGATCGGCCCGTAGATCTTTCGGAGAATTTTTCTTCCAAACACCCCAAGAACTGCCTCATCTGCTTGCGCAAGTACCCATTCTTCAGATCCATATAAGAGCATGGGTAGTATCAGCGTCTTGTAAAGTGTAAGTTTAGTCTGGCGGGAGGTGGCCTTGTTTCTAAACTTCTTACTTAGAACATAGTAGCATCTGTTGGCCATCACAATCCTTCTCCGAATTTCGAAACTGATGACATTCGTTTTATTTATGGCGGTACCAAATTATATAAAGTCTTTGACTACCTCGAATGTGATAGTTCTCAAGTTCCACAGTTGGTCCGAGTGTACTGGACGTCTTGCGCGTTGATACCATCAGCTTGGTCTTCTCGCCGTTTACTGCCAGACCCGCTTTGGCAGACTCCTTTTTAATTTGTTCAAAGGTGGCTGTTACCGCTCGCAATGTTCGACCCATTATGTCGATGTCATCGCCTGTAACATATGTTGTTTGGTGTACAGAGTGCCATTTCTGTTCACCTTGGCCTCTCGTATGAACTTTTCCAGCAGAATGTCACACGACCAACTGTCACCTTGTCTGAATCCTCGTTCGGTATTGAAGGGCTCCTATAGGTCATTTCCTACTTTAACTTCTGACCTTGTGCCACTTAATGTTATCCTGCATAGCCGTATTAATTTAGCAGGAATGCCGAACGTAGGCATGGTTTTAAACACCTCTGAACGGATAGGGCTGTCGATGTGTTTTTCGTGGGTCTTTTCCAGGATTTGGCGCAGATTGAAAATCTGGTCAATGGTGGATTTGCCAGGTCTGAAGCCGCATTGGTATGGTTCAATGATGTCATTGACCATTGGCTTCAGTCGTTCACACAGCACACTGGATAGCACTTTATATGCGATGGGAAGGAGACTTATTCCTCTATAGTTGGCACATATCGTTTTGTCTCCTTTTTTGGGCACGGAACACAGGATGCTGAGGTCCCAATAATTGGGCATGCATTCCTCTAGCCAAACTGTAGTAATCAGCTGGTGCATGCTCCTGACCAGCATCTGGCCACCAGTCTTGAATAGTTCGGCTGGTAACCCATCGGTTCCTGCTGCTTTATTTTTCTTCAGCCGATTAATGACCTCATCTATATCATCATCTCTTATTGGTTCGGGGGTATCTTCTTCAACGCCTCTATTTGATACCAGAAGCTTTTCAAAATGCTCCTTCCAGATCCTCAACACGCTGTCTGTATCTGTCACCAAGTTTCCTTCTTCATCTCTACATGAGGATGTGCCTGCGCCAAAGCCTTCGTTTCGGTGTTTTACTCGTTGGTAAAATTTCCGGACTTCATTCTGACTCCTGTACATCTCGATTTGCTCACGCTCACGTTTTTCTTTTTCTTTCTTATTTTCTCTGAAAATACGTTTCTCCTCTCTCCTTTTCTCCTGAAAATTCTCCATCACGTTACGTGTATGAACACTTTGACTTCGTCCATTAAAACTGTAATAAAATATTGATATCAAGCTTAAAGTAAGTCCTATTAATTAAAATTTATAAGAAACCAAAAATTATAAAATAAGAAATTTTATAAGACTTGAAAAAAAGTGTTCAAAGGTGCCCCCTCTCCCCTACTCTACACAACTACCGCTAAATGTTATTTCCGAATCTCTCATCATACATTACTAGCTTTTAACCATAGGTATCCAATATGAAAATAAATAACTGTAGCAAAGTTTGTAATATTTCCATTTTTGGTTTGTAAGAATTTCGTGTATAAAAATAATTAATTACAATGTATTTTCTTATAAAAATAGTTTTTGGTGATTGACCGATAAAAAATGAAAAAAAAACTACAGAAAATACGTTTAAGGTAGGTTCGAAGTACAATCGACCATATACAAAAAGTGCTATATTATTTCCTTTGATTGTTTTTAGCGTTGCTTTTAAAAAACCTTTAATATAGTACGAAATTACATAAATACGATCAAACGTGCTTCTATTGATGAAAAAAAAAACTGTTTCTGATGTTGTGTGCGGTATTGGGACGTCAAAGTCTACCGATAGAAAATGTAGCCTTAAACGTCATACATTGAGTTGTGTATTCAAATAAAATAGAACCTTTAATGGATCTGAATTTTAGCAAGACTTATAGCAATGATAATTTCAGGCTATGCCTATAATTGACATTCGGAATCTTTAATGGATCTGAATTTTAGCAAGACTTATAGCAAATAATAATTTCAGGCTCTGCCTATAATTGACGAATTCGACCCCTCAAATGCCGAAGCCACCCGGGTTGGAGCACATTTGGCGAATTTGACTTTTTTGACAAAATTGTAAAAATATTTAACTAATACTAATTGATCATATGATTTTGGTACTAGTTTTTATAATTAAGTATGTGAGAAAAATAACCAGCCACAAAATTGTTATATCTATTGAAAAGGTACTGAGATATATTGAAAAGGTACTATTGAAAAGGTACTGAGATGCTGAGGCTGGCCCAGTCTCACCTACTTATGAATACAATATTGCATGTTCTGAAATACAACTACTATTTTACCCAATTGAATTTATTATCTACTACGTTGAGTACATTAGTACCCTTGTCCGAAACCCTACATAATGTTTTCAAAACATCTGAAACTTTGGAAAATTGTTAAATATTTTCCATGACACACTTTTGCATCCATAAAGATATGTAAACATTTTTGTAATGTGTGTCTGTCTGGCAGCATATTTAAAACATTTCCCACAATTGTCAAGAATAAACTATTCAGACCATTTATAAATAACATTTAATTCCGCTAAATATGTTTTTTAGGCTACGCTTGCAAAGCTGTTCCATTTTTCACGCACGCATCAACATTGACGCCTCTTCAGATTTCGTACATACATATGAGGCATTTCTAGACATAAGAATACGATATGATATTAATAAAATTACAAATTATTAGAATTGTTACGCGAAATGTCCCATACACTAAAAAGTTTTTTATAAAATGTTATTCACTTAAAACACAATTCGTTTTAATAGTTTTGTTTGTTGTTGCTGTTATTAATGATTGCATTCGACTGCAATAATTGAAGCACAACTAGCGAATGGAAACGGGTATTATCACTGTTGCGCCCATATTTCCACAAACTCAAGTAGACACTTGCCTCAAACCAAAAGACCATCAATGAACCAGTAGAGAGACAGACAGACATACGAATGGACATGGACGTCAAAACGTTGGGCGGTATTGTTGTCGTTGTTGGTGGATAATTGTGACAGTGGCATTTTTCTATAATTCCGATATCATTGGTCGTCGTCGTCGTTGTATCGTTCCTTCATCTTATATGTATCTCAGTAGGCTTTAATTAATGGAACATTAATGTTGGCTTTGTTGCATTCATGTTGTTGCTATTTTTCTCTATTCTGTAAATCATGCAAAAGTTCGCAAAAGTCAACTGTAGTCCAGTGCATGTTGGGTGAGCGTGAGAAAATATGTGTTTCATTGAATTCAAACAAATCTTAGAACAACTGGCTAAATTAATGCGAAAGAACGAACGAAAATTCTGACCAAACGGAAGGGGGACAAATATTTAATTTTATTGATTTTTATGGCTTATTAATGTCAACGCAAAAGGAGAAGAACACTGAGAAAAATTGCAAAATATACAAAAACTTATTTTAAAAATCATATTTCTTACATGAAGATTTATAATAATTTATAAATTATTTTATAATTTATTAGTTCCTACAGTCAAATATCAAATATCTGAGTAATTTTTTGTGCTGAACACCACATGTCATGAGGATCAGTCATCAATTGCAGTTTCTAACGCTGAAATATAAATAGTATTAATCAAAAATAGCTATTTAATATTTTTAAAACACAAACATTTTAAAACTGGCTAGAAACTCTTACCTACCGAAAATAAACAGGGGGCTATATTTAATTTTCGAGGAAGAAGTTTTTTATTCACAATCCAAAATACCCAATTACAGTCATATCTGGGAATAATGCTAATAAATCCTTCAAAATACCGAATGGGGAATAACCTTAACATGTATCTTCTTCGAAAATCCCCATCTCAAAAATCAGGAATACCAAATTATATGCCCTCGATGGTAAAATGCAGCTAAAATCTTCAAAACATTAAATATAGAGTGGGACATTTATATAGGATCTATGCCGAAACTCTCTAAGAGCCCGAAATGCCATATTACAGACACTATGATACGAAAATACGGCTAAAAGAAACTAAAAGAAACCAATAAGGAAAGAATTACTTCTTTCGGACGGGGTCGACTATATGATACCCTTCACTACTATGGGTATATTAAACAGGACCATTAACATGAAATTGGATGAACTAAAATGTGTAATACTTATCTAAATGTGAATCGACTAAAATCAATCAATAAACATGTCATTCGTTTGTTACGCTATTCTATGCTAAATTTTGTACGATGTGCAAAACCTCATGTCAATCTGAAAAATATGAAGAGTTTAATGCACCATTTACTTAAAATCGGACGAAAAAATATATGGAAGCTATATTAAATATTAACCGATTTCTTGTCACTTGTCACAGGTTATGTTATACTAATTTCAGTACGTTTTGTTCCTATCAGCCATATATTGGTGCGTCAATTATTTGAAATCAGTCGTAATATATAAGGGAGCTATATCTAAATCTTAACCGATTTTCACGAAACTTGGTAGACGTCACTCTAGGCGTCATGCCAAATTTAGTGCAAATCGAAAGATATATAGGGATTTTGGTGCACCATTTACATAAAATCGGACGAAACTATCGGGTATGTTCTGGAACTCACGTGTGTTCTTTTCACTTTACACATACACTTCACCTCAGAAGCTACCTCCTGTTCTGCTTCTCACGTGAATTGAAATTTTGAACTGCGACAAAAATAAACGTCGACATGGTACTTTGCAGAAATAGTGTTGCCATAAAATATAAACTGTATTCGTTTTTAACATCGTTTCTGCATTTATTTAGTAATTTCGTTAATTCTAACGACAATTTTATTATTATTATTTTTTTAATATTTTATTATTCGCAACATAAAATATATGTATGAAAAACTATGTAATATCATTAATTTGTTTATTGATTTAAGGGAACATTTGGTAACCCTATCTTTTTCGGCCTTACTTCAAATCAGCTGTTTGTGTCAAGCGAGAAATTCAGTTGAAGAAAATTCAAGACAAACCTTAGTATCTATTTAAATTTTGCTTTTAATGGTGTTTCATATTCATTTTGTGATTGTAAACAAATTATAAGCAATAATAACATTTCAATCTATCATCATGTGCCTTTTTTATTTCAAAAAAGTTTTTCTTTTATATGAAAAAACATGAATACACCCGACTCTCACTATGAAAATGTAAGTGTAAAGAATACACCTCAAATGGGTGTAAAGTGTGTTACAGAACACCTCGGCGTGTATTCGATACACTTCTGCCGTTGAAGTGAATGCCAGAACATGCCCGTATATATGGGATCTATATCTAAATGTGGACCAATTTTCATGAAACTTGGCAGACGTCACTCTAGGCTTAATTCAGTACGCTATGCAAAATTTAGTGCAAATCGAAAGATATATAGGGCCTTTGGTGTACCATTTACATAAAAACGGACGAAGCTATATCTAAATCTGGACCGATTTTCACGAAACTTGGCAAACATCACTCTAGGCTCAATTCAAATTTCGTGCAAATCGAAAGATATATAGGGTCTTTGGTGCACCATTTACATAAAATCGGACGAAACTATATATGGGAGCTATATCGAAATCTGAACTGATTTCCCGAAACTCACCACTCATCATTCTAGACTCAATTCAGTGCGCTGTGTCAAATTTCGTGCAAATCGAAAGATATATAGCCACTTTGGTGCACCATTTACCTTAAATCGGACGAAAATATATATATGGGAGCTATATCTAAATCTGAACCGATTTTTCCCAATTTCAATAGGGTTCGTCCTTGGGCCAAATAAATGAGCTGTGCCAAATTTCATCCAATTAAAATCAAAACTGCTACGTATACTTTGTTTACAATTTAACATGGACGGACGGACATGCATAAATCGACTCAGAAAGTGATTCTATGCATATTCTAAAAAGGAACCATGGGTCTATCTCGATTATTTTTGCCTGTTACAAACATATGCACAAAGACATAATATCCTGTAATACAGTGTGGTGAAGCGTATAAAAAGTTTTTTTTTTTTTTGTAAAGATGATTTTAAAATAGATTCTGGGACAATATCTTTTAAAACTGAAAGAACTGATAAGGATCCTTGTGAGAAATCGGAAAATGTAGTCATCCCTGCCTTACGCCGTGATAAACTACGCCATACTTTCCCCAGTAATAAATCGTTGTTTTATAAAAAGTATCTAGTGTCGAGGTAGAGCATTTTTATACCCTCCACCATATGGTATATAAACTTCGTTTTTCCGTTTCTAACTCATCAAAATAATCACTTTCGATCCTATAATGTTTATATATATATGGGCAATATTGCCAATTTTTTAACATAGCTGAAGCGGAGGTTCACCCCTTTATAACTCGGGAACTACTTAAGTATATGAAAAAAGTGAATAGTTTTGGATTAATTGATCTGTCGTTGCAAACTGTTCATGATATTGACCTCCAAACTTTATTTTGGTAGAAGCTGTGTCTACTTTAATGTAAAAAATGTGTAAAAACAGGTTGAGGCGAACCAATTTTTTTATGTTCTCTATCGATTTGTGACTAAGCCACTCATTGCACGGTCTTCGTGTCAAAAGAAAACTAGAAGTCAACAAAATTTTAACTGCATCTACTTTTAAATGATGCTGACATTTTGAAGCTCGATTTTGAGTGTCTTTTTAATTTTACTTCTAGCTTTAATACGCAAACAGGAATTTCTAAAAATCGACTATAAGATTATTGTAGTCGCGAATCTGCGTAATTTGATATGTATTTTGTGTATGTAGTATGCACAGCTTCAGAGTAATACTCATCCGAAGGTGCGAATTCTGTGCGATCAAATTTCTAAAAAACCTATTTTTCGGGCGAAATTTTTAGATCTGTCAACCGAATGATATGGGTACCCGCGATCAATAAGGTTTTTTACGTTTCGGATGATATAAAATCTTCTTCGTGAAAATCCATCTACTAGAACGGCGGGAACTGGCCTTCCAAAAACACGAAATTTGGCAAAAAATGTTTTTGAAAATATCGCGAATTTATTTGCGTTTTCTGTGTATCATTTCCGCTTCAATAAATGACCTCATACGGATTTTGATCTTTTTCGAAAAGAGAAATTTAAAAACTTCAGCCGAAAGAGAGATGTACCCAATTTATCTCAAAAATGGTGTGAGCTGGCACATCCATGGTTCTTAATGGACCACATTGAAATTGGTATAGATCGATGTATTTTTTTAGGGTGCACACCGAAATCGGATGCGCGTTAATGGCATATGGAATTTTCGGAAATTATTCGCGTTTTACGATTTTTTGGGTACTTCAATGCAACTTGTGGCACATCTTAGCCGTCAAATGAAATTTCGCAAAATATGTATGGATTGGAAGATAAACTTCAGTACTTCCCGGAAACCGCATGCGCATCAAATGATTTTGAGAATTACGCGATTTACACGCAATTTAAAATGTATATTTCATAATATTATTTTATTTTAAGATATATTCCTATTTATAGAACCCCAAGATTTATCGGAAGGGTCTTGATATAATCCGCAAGGCGTATACTTATACACAAAAAGTGATTATTTTTATATATGCCAATTTTTCGGCGAAATTCGGGTAAAATAGCAGAATAACACCAACTTTTTTTTCTGAAATTTCTTGTATAAAATTAAAAAAATAAATATGATGACATTATTTTTTCGAACCAAAAACAAATATTTTCCCTCAATATCTTGTTTTGTTGTCGCTTTGATTTAGAAACCGCTACACGGACTTGTGTGATTTTGATATCATTTGATTCACCATGGTGTTTAGATTATGTAGATATTTTTAAATTAATTTTTAGGTGTGTGTATGTCATTAATATAATGAAAATATTGATGTAATCTGCTATATTTTTTTATTTTTCTCATATTTCGCGAATATGTGCAACTTTATCGTGATTATTATAATATATTCATATTCTTATTTTACGGAGGAAGATATATATCAACGTTTTTTGGTCAATATAATAAACGGCGTAATTTTAAGATTTTTTTCTTATGCCCAAAATTAAAACCTCGATAACTTTTGCGCGCATCAACCAAAAATTTGATCGCGAACGGTTTCGGAGTCAGAACATTTTTCTCTATATGTGTACCAAAAATCATTGATGTGCCACAAAAACAAAAAAGCTGATTTTTTGAAAATGGAATATTAAAAAATTGGCAATATTGCCCATATATCAGCGTATAATTCTATTATGACTTACACATGTCAGACTCTCTGTCCGTTTATCTGTGTAATCAATCTAGTCTCTAAACGAAATGAGATAGATCGCAGGACAAGTTGGAAGATGTTGGAAGATGGGCTATAACAGTCCACGTTTAGTCATCCCCCATATAACGAATTCGCTATAATTTGGAACTTTCCTATTTTGTACTAAATCTCTCCGCAAAAAATTGAAATATAGGTGCACTTTTTGCGGGAGCATAGATATAACGGTATGCCAACGTTTTCAGTAATTTAAGTGTTTTGAGCGCGTTTTTCAAGCGAATTTGCTGTAATTTGGTATTCTGTAGTCGTATTTGATAACAACTCTGCCTCCCAAAAATTATTTATATTTTCCTGCTTTTGGAGATAGTCGCCATAAAATCCCCTTTTTATAAGAAAATAGTTAACTGATTTGCTCTGCGTCTTAGGATTGTCTATATATAGCATATAGCCGTATTCCATCATAGTAGGGGGATATTCTGTACTCGAAATTGTCAGTTTATACCATACAAAGTATGGAATTCTAAGACTATTTAGTCGATTTAGCCATATGTTGTAATCATTCTACTTTCGAAGGATATCGAGATAAAAAACTAGAACCTCAGCTTCGAGAGAAAACTATATGGCCTGCATTTAGGCCTAACCCCTACATATATTGTAATCATTCTACTTTCAGAGGATATCGTGATTGAAAGAAACTAGAACCTCAGGTTCGAGAGTAAACTATATCGGCCTGCGTTTAGGCCTAGCCCCTATATAAAAATATTAAATATTTGGGTGAACCAAGGTATTGTTACACCCTACATTGCGTTATCAATATTGGACCAAGATTTGGAATATTCACATTTTAGGAAAATCCGGATTAAAATTCCCTGTGGATTGTGGCTTACAACAGTCGCTTGTTACCATTGTCCCCCATTATTTCTTAGATCAGAAGTCTCGACAGTATAATATAGATCCCATTTCTGTTAATTTTGAACGTTTTAATCACACTTCGCAAGGTTATTCCCTATAGTATAGTTTCCCGCGGGATCTTTAAATTCAAGTATCTGTAAGTATGACAGAGGGTATCCAAAGATCGCCCCGGTCGAACTTAAAAAAATTTCAAAATTTTGACACTGGGGGACCAGAGGAGTGGATAGATAATTCCCATTTTCGGACTTGACATTGTTGACCCTTTGTGGAGGTATAACTAGAAGTAGCGGGTCGATAAGTCCCATCTTCAAAAACTATACAAGCTTGATTAAAATATAAGATTGTGCGAAGTTTGATTTAATTGGATGCTCTGTTAATTTGGAACACAATGTTTACAATTGTGTGGGGAGTTGTAGCAGGAGTGGATCGATGGGTCTCATCTGCGAACTTGATTAAAGTTGGGCAGATATTCTAATTTTTTGAGGTTACTGATTTATATTATCGGTTTTCGGTCATATGCCATTCCAAATTCGTTAGAAGTAAGTACTATTGTAATGTAGTAGTTAAGTTGTTAGTGTTTGATCTTATTAGTAAATAGACAAAAATATTCACATATTCAAGTAAACTACCAGTAGAAAATACTCTCTTGCGTGACAGTTTCGTTAACGAAACGTTGACGAAATTTATGGAATTGTCTTTCATGACTAAAGGCATGATATGTCGTCGAAAATGCCGGTCTTCTCGAAATATGAAAACAAAACAAAAATAGTCTGAATCGAGTGTACTATGAAATATTGACTGAAACAAAGAGAAAAATGTTTCTGAAAATATATGTACATATATAAGAAATTTGAGATAAAGAAGACGTGTTTTCTTGGTTGAAATAGGTAAGTTTAAAAGAATATATAATTATTTATATCATTATTTTTAAATGCATTGTTTTACTCCTAGGAAGGGGCAATTGGTGAAATATTGTAAGTAATATCTGAAAGATGTTTCATATTCCAACTAGCGGGACCCGTGGGGTTTCGCTGCCCCTGCTGAAGTTATCAAATTAAAATTTAGATATGGTCAATTAGTAAGCATACTTTATACAGCTGCAATATTTACTAAATTTAATTTAAAATTAGGTAAACCCTTATATTTTTATATGCTCGCATTAATGTACATGTTGTAGTAGTTGTATAGTAGTTATTTTGCTAATTTTTGCTTTCTTGAAACACAATTTTTTGGCAAAGTAACAACAATCCAAAAATTATATATTATCACCTCCATCTGTTACCTCCTCCACAAAATGGTATTTTATATACCCTTCACCACACTGTGATACAGGGTATTATGTCTTTGTGCATATGTTTGTAACAGACAAAAGGAAACGAGATAGACACATGGTTCCTTTTGAGAATATGCATAGAATCACTTTCTGAGTCGATTTACGCATGTCGGTCTGTCCGTCCGTCCATGTATTTTTATGAACAAAGTACAGGTCGCATTTATGATCCGATTTGGATGAAATTTGCATAGGTCACTTATTTGGCCCAAGGACGAACCCTATTGAAATTGAGAAAAATCGGTTCAGATTTAGATATAGCTCCCATATATATTTTCGTCCGATTTAATGTAAATGGTCCACCAAAGTCCCTATATATATTTCGATTTGTTTGAAATTTTGCACAGCGTAATGAATTAGGTCTAGAATGATGTGTGTTAAGTTTCCTGAAAATCGGTTCAGATTTAGATATAGCTCCCATATATATTTTCGTCCGATTTAATGTAAATGGTCCACCAAAGTCCCCATATATATTTCGATTTGCACGAAATTTGGCACAGCGTATTGAATTAAGTATAGAATGATGTGTGTTAAGTTTCCTGATAATCGGTTCAGATTTTGATATAGCTCTAATATATATTTTCTTCCGATTTAATGTAAATGGTGCACCAAAGTCCCTATATATATTTCGATTTGCACGAAATTTGGCACAGCGTAATGAATTAGGTCTAAAATGATGTGTTTTAAATTCCCTGAAATCGGTTCAGATTTAGATATAGCTTCTATATCTGACCAAATGAAAACTTTAGTATCGGTTGCAGAATGATATGTTTATGGATCCACTTTCATTTTACTGGTCCTTTAAAAATGCAACGTCTGCTAGGATTCATCTGTTGAATATACCTAAAGTGGTGAAGATTATCATATAGTCGGCCCCGTCCGACTTTACTACTTTCCTTACTGGTTTATATTAAAATAGTTATCTGATTTGTTCCGTGTGTTGCGGTTGGGTAGTCGTTACGGGGAATAGTCAATTTTTACCCTACAAAGACTATTTAGCCATCTGTTGTAAGCATTCCAGATATTGTGATAAAAGAAAACTCAAACATGATGATAATGAAATATATCGGCAGACATTTTGGCATCTCCTCTATATATAGTGATACCTCCTGAAGGAAAGAATTGAGATGAACAATTAAAATATTGGGTTCAAAATTGACATATATCGGTCATTAATTAGGCATAGCCCTCATATAATGATATCCCCAAATATTCACTACTTCCTAAACTATGTAATCAACATTTAGACATAGCCTGATATAACTTTGTAATCTAAATTACAGTAGTTTGAAGATTTTAGAAAAATCCCAATTTAAAATTGCTGAAATTTGTATTTGGTGTACATAATGGTTTACATAAATCGGTTTGTAGAATTATCGGTATATGCCCACTTTTTGGTCTGTTCCCCATATTTTCATTGCATGTATCTGTCAGTATAACTATGGTGGAGGGTATGCAAAGTTCGGCCCGGCCGAACTTTACGCTTTTTCACTTGTTGTTTAATAATGTAGTAGTTAAGTTGTTGGCGTTTGATCTTAGTAGTAAATAGACAAAAATATTCAGATATTATGAAAAAATAAACGTTCAGGTTGCATATTGATTACCAGATTTTACGGGTTTTAATTTAGCAGACTAGGACAGTGAATATATCGAAAATGATGTGAGACCATTCTAGAGGGGCTTTGTAGAAGCATTGATTATTGTTGATTTTCTACCCTATGATAACTAAAATACTGAAATCATGATATTTTGTGTTAAAAAAACTAACACAGAATACTAAAAAACTTAGGTACGTTTCCGATTTTAAACAGTTTGTTTAATTTCCTAGGTGTTACTTTTCAAATACAGTTATACATTTATATTCATTATATGTATCATATATACACTTCCTCACCACCATTACTACCATCGAATATACTTTTAAGTTGTAAAGCTTTTTATAACTGAAATATACCCTTGACACGTACTTGGAAACATGGACATGAACGTATTTGGCGAATAGCGGCAATTCTTTATATTTTTTATTGAAAAGCACACATTTAGTGACAAAGGCAATAGAATGCATAATATACCACATTGTCGTATTACGTTTGCATGTTTCCGGTAGTTGGCTCCATGTCAAGCCACGCCAAGGAAAACCAATACAGAAACCACCAAATAATGAAAATAAACCTAACCAGCACGATAGGATATTTTATGCACTTACTGGAGTGAAAGAAGCCGGGGTTGGGGGGTGACAGCGAATTGTTTCATGATTGTCCTGGGGGTGCTTTATGCGAAGAAGCGCTACATGTTGGTGGTAACAATGCCACATTGACTGGTGTGTATATATAAATACGGTGAAAACAAACGACATAATGAATTACCTTTATTGACAACTTAATGTTTTATAGGTGTCATCGCCAGTCCAAACAGAGCAGACACAATTCCAATCGTCATACCCCCCACAATAGAAGGTAAAGATACTTTCGCATCATTATTGGTTTTGATACGTTTTAGATTGTAGCAGGCGTATCGTGAATTGATCCCCAAAGTAAAACAAACATGGTCACAAAAATTCATTGGAAACTGATACGATGACTTTCTCCGTCCAACTTCGAAGCATTCAATACTTGTTGACGACGTCGCTGCGTTCAATATTGTTTATAATCTATAAAAAGATTAATAAATTATGTATCGTTGCTGTGTTTTCGCCATCATGTATATACTTTATGGAGGACATTATTTTCATAGCCAGTCCCAAAACTGAAGTGCTCCCCTTGAAGCCACAATATCATGTTGCATGTGATGGATATATTTACAAGATATCTTAAGGATAATTCACTTCGTACCGAAGACACGCAAGAATTTCACGTCTAGGAATTGATGTTTGCTGTACGACATCGTAACAAAATGTTGTCTTTGCTATTTTGTGGTTAATTTATTGACTTTGTCAATTGATTGAAAGTAATTGTTGAAGACTGATTATTATATAATTAGTTGGATTGGCAATGGTTGTCAAGGGAGTGATATATGAGTCTTATTTAAATATTTAATACACACCTTTGTGTTGGCAAATGGGGGCTTTTTCGACACTTAATCTAATTACAGAAGATAACATTGTTCAATATAATTTTCAATAAATAATGACATGTTTTTTATAGCCATTGGAAATATATGTCGCTATACTTTTGAAAACTATATAACTACATCGACACTATTCTTACGCGTTAAGTTCGGCCGGGCCGACTTTGAATACCCTCCACCATAGTTGTACTGACAGATACATGCAATGAAAATATAGGGAACATACCAAAAAATGGGCATATACCGATAATTCTACAAACCGATTATGTACACCAAAAACAAACTTCAGCAATTTTTAATGGGGGTTTTTCCTAAAATCTGTAAGATCCAAAAAGTGGACTGATACTGATATCGCATGGTAGAGTATAAAATCCCCAAACTACTGTAATTTAGATTACAAAGTTATATGAGGCTATGCATAAAGGGGGACCAATATTGATTACATAGTGTAGGAAATAGTGAATATTTGGGGATATCATTATATGTGGAATATGCCTAATTAATGACCGGTATATTCCAATTTTGAACCCAATATTTTAATTGTTTATCTCAATTCTTTCCTTCAGAAGGTATCTCCATATTGATGATATGCCTAAATGTTTGCGTTATATTTCATTATTTTCATGTTTGAGTTTTTTATCATAATATCTTTAGAAGGCGAAATGCTTACAACAGATGGCTAAAACGTCTTTGTAGGGTAAAAATTGACTATTCCACGTAATAGTAATCCCAATCGTTGGGATTGGAACAAATTAGATAACTATTATAATATAAAAAAGGGGGTTATATGGGGACTAACCCTAAAAAGGGGTGAATATTAATATTTGTTTGGTTGGGAGATTTGTTACCAAATACGACTACAAAATACCAAATTTCAGCGAATTCGGCTGAAAAACGCGCTCAAGAACCTCAAAATATCGAAAATTGGGGGTACCCTTATATGGGGTCTACCCGAAAAAATTGACCTATATTTATAATTTTTTGTGGAGAGATTCGTTACCCAATAATAACTCAAATTGCTAAATTACAGCCAATTCGATGAAAAAATCCGGTCAAAACCCCCCACAAACTGGAAATTGGGTGGTACCCTTATATGGGAGCTACCGGAAAAAGTGGACCTATATTTATAATTTTTATTGGAGAAATTTGGTACCCAATAAGAACCCCGTGTACCAAATTTCAGCGAATTCGGTTGATACCGAAAATTGGGGGGTAGTTTAAAGTATCGTAGCCATATTTTTATACCCTTGACCACACTGTGGTACAGGGTATTATGTCTTTGTGCATATGTTTGTAACAGGCAAAAGGAATCGAGATAGACCCATGGTTCCTTTTGGGAATATGCATAGAATCACTTTCTGAGTCGATTTACGCATGTCAGTCCGTCCGTCCGTTAATGCATTTTTGTGAAAAAATTACAGGTCGCATTTATCATCCGATTTGAATGAAATTTGGCATATGTCACTAATTTAGCCCAAGGACAAACCTTTTTGAACTTGGAGAAAATCGGTTAAGATTTAGATTTAGCTCCCATATATAGTTTCGTCCAATTTTAGGTAAATGGTGCACCAAACTCCCAATATTTGTCCGAGTGAGACAAAATTTTGCACAGAGTACGGAATTAGGCCCAGACAGAGTATTGAATTGGGCCCAGATTGATGTATGCGAAGTTTTTTTTTTGAAATCGGTTCAGATTTAGATATAGCTCACATATATAGTTTCGTCCGATTTCAGGTAAATGATGCATCAAACTCTCAATATTTGTTCGATTGAGACAAAATTTTGCACATAGTACTTCAGATTTAGATATAGCTCTCATATATAGTTTCCTCCGACTTTATTTAAATGGTCCACCATACGATAGATGTTTATCTGATTGGATTTTGATCTTTTACATATTTTGCTCGATGATTGACATTAAATTGTTCATAAATTTCAGATTGGTACCCAAAGTGGTGAAGGGTATTATATAATCGGCCACGTCCGACTTTTGAACTTTCCTTACTGTTTTTTTTTTTTTTTGCTTTTTTGTTTATTAGTTCCTCATGGTAGGGTTAGTCCCACAACCCCATTGTAAATTGCTTACTTAATGGGTTTTCTTTTTTGTTGATTTCTCATAGTGTTTTTTCGAGTGTGTTTATTAACATGAAATTGGATGAACTAAAATATGTAATCTTTATCTAAATGTGAACCGACTTAAATCAATCCATAAACAAACTAAACTAAGTTACATATACTAAATATTTCATTTGGGCAGATATAGAGTAGTTAGTTTACAATGAGACAAAATTATGCCAATCGATCGCAATCGGACAGCCATTGATTATTTAGACCCCTATTTTAAATCCAATTACTTAAAATCGGACGAAAATATATTTGAAAGCCATACCGATTTCAACGAAACTCGCCACAGGTTAGGGTATTCTAACATCAGTACGTTTTGTGCCTATCGGCCACGCATCATTTACTTAAATTCGGACGAAACTATATATGGGAGCTATATCTAAATCTGAACCGATTTATACACGTTAGGTTATAATAACGTCAGTACGTTGGGCAAAATTTTGTGTCGATTGGCCTAACTTTGGGTCTTTGGTGCAACATTTACTTAAAATCGGACAGATCTATATGTAAATCTAAACTGATTTTTTTCCAAATTCAATACGGGCCGTCCTTGCGTCAAATTAATTATTTGTCCCAAATTCCATCCAATTCGGTTCAAAATGCGTACAGGTTGCATTGTTTACAATTTAACATGGACAGACAGACGTTCGGACATGTACAAATCAACTCAGAAAGTGATTCTACGCATATTCTCGAAACGAACGATATGTTTAGCTCGTTTCCTTTTGCCTATTACAAATTTATGAACAAAGACATAATAAAAATTGGTAAAGATCGGTTAATATTTAGGGGATGAAATGTACCAAATACTTAATTTTTGTCAGTTTTTCTGGTCGCTCCAGAGGCCACAATTATGGCCCAAACATCGCAAATGTTTACATGGAGAAGTGGATAGGTCCAATAAATAAGTACGCCTGTTTTGATAAAGATCGGTCATTATTTAGCGGGTCAAATAGACCCTGACTTTTGTGTGAAAAATGAAAAAAATTGTATTCTATAGTGTATATATTTACCCATGAAGGACATAGACCCGAGAAGTTTATAGTATATCCAAGGGGAGTGGTTGACCTTAAAATTGATACAAATTATACAGTCGTATGTACTCGGATGTGGGAGTAACACTTAAATATTTCTTAGGTATTCAGATATTATTTAGTAAACCATTACCATTACTGGAGGGCGAAATTGTAGCGCTGACCGCTTTGAAATTTTCCATGAGAATCCAGGTATGGTCAAGGACAACGCCTATAATTTTCGGTGATGATCAGATAATAATATTGAGATGAAGTGGACCGAAAAAATTGAAAGCCGAACATCACAACTCACAATGAAGGCAATCTGGAATCTGTTCCTGTGGCCTAAGAGTTTGTAACGTTACGAAATTTTGGTCCTGGATCCACCTTTTATCTCGACTAGCTAGGTCGATGTAGTTATGAGTGCCGTCTGTGCATTAGGCCAAAATTGAAAGCCGAACATCACAACTCACAATGAAGGCAATCTGGAATCTGTTCTTGTGGCCTAAGAGTTTGTAACGTTACGAAATATTGGTCGTGGATCCACCTTTTATCTCGACTAGCTGGGTCGATGTAGATATGAGTGCCGTCTGTGCATTAACATTTGTAAACAAGGTAACGATTATAGCTTTGAACCAATCGTTACTAAATTTTGTATAACCCGTTGTGTTTGATAAAACCTGACCAGATTTAGTTGTTGAAGTCGCAATTAAGAAACACGAACATTTGGTCTGTGTCTAATTTAAATGTTTAGAACGACAACGATTAAAATATACTGCCAAAATAATAAAGGAAGCTCAGCTGATTTTATTACAGAAGACTGGGCTTAAGTTGGGTTTAGAGGGTTATGTCAGATAAGCATAGGAAGTTCAGAGGTCCATATCTCGGGAAGTATGGAGTTCCCCCATGAAAGTCATATATTTTCGTGATCAGGGAGTCAAGACCTGCCTGTGGTAAACATTTCAGAAAAATCCGAGATGAGCCCCTAATCTCAACTTGTTCCTCTTGGTCTTCGCCCTATGCCTGTTTGATTAAAAGTTCATTAAACTTAAAATTCCAAAATACAAAATGCGTTGTCAAATTTAACGCCAAAATATGTTGACATATCTTATATTGTGCCACCACAACACCATAAACATGTCCATGGTGGCTTAAGCTACCGCACATCATTACGCTACACCATGATGCTTCAACTTTAGCATGTAAATTACTTCCACTTTGTTTTTAATCCGAGCGAACAAAAACGAAGTAAAATTGTTTATAGATAACAAAATAAAAACAAACAAAACGCCGCGGAAGCATCGCGGCCATCACAACAAGGAAATTCGAAATTCATTACGAAAGGGCACCTGTGTTTTCTCACATTCGTCCATATGAAAACGACGCCCATACACTCTTGTTGTGGAAATTCACAAACGCTGACACAAATGGGCGATGTAGTTATCGTCGCATTGATACTAACAGTCAAGTGTAGATCCGATGTAGAGAAAATTGTTGACGCCACTTTGTAAGCGATGTGTTTGGAAAAGCCGAAATAACGTATTGTATGAGCCAGCGAAATTCAATATTCATTTATATTCAAATGTACATATGTAGGTAAGGATTCACAATGGGATATATCATATTAAATATTATTTGTTTTTTTAGTGACAATCAACGTAATTGGATGAAAAAAGTAAGCTTAGAAGAAAAGCTGGAAAAAATGTTTTATTCTTAAATATTACTCGTTTGTAAAAAAGGGAAAACAACTAGTCTTTGCAGCACACTTCCCATTGTGCAATTTGAACGATTCAAACGAACGACAAAAATGTACGAGAGTACGTACTTTAAACGTTCTTTTATTTAAAATCGTAAAGGCGGAAAACGATGCATAAACAAACACGTCACAACAAACGATATAAATACTCGAAACAACAAAACACCCAAAAACAATATTCTCGAATACACAAGGATCCCCAGATGATATAAAAACAATGACAAACAACTTCGAAATATGAGAATCATTGAACAGATGGATGAATGGATGGACGGACCGATGAAAAGATGGTAGAATGTTGCCACTTTATGCGAAAAACAAATACAATTGTTGAAATTGCGGCGAAGGGAGGGAACGAATCGAAATGCAGATATAATAGGAAAATTCGCTGGTGCTGGATTGCCCATATACAAACGTGTATCTTGTTTTCAAAGGATATTTTTGAATGACATAGTTGACAAATTACTCTGCAACTTTTGTCATTCGTCGAATGATGAATGTCTAAATGGATAAATATGAAGAATATTGAGTATGCTCTAAGGTTTAGTAAAGATTCAAATGTAGTACTCTGTAATTAATTTTAATAAACTTTAAAAAACTAATTATAAATATTAAATTATGCTAATATCGAATAAACAAAAAAATCGCTAATTTTGAGTGTCGCCGTTATGTTTATTCGGTGGTTTTGTTGCGTAATGCTGATAGGGATGCCATTATGATGAGGTCTGCCTTTATACACGAATATAAAATAAATCTAACTGAAATATGTTTTAAAAAATGTATTTAATGAAAAATATAAATAAAAACAAATAAAATAAAATTATTTAAAAAAATGTCTAAATTTGGTTTCCTTAAGAAAAAATCCTAAAAGTAGTATATGAATTTTAACGGCTATGCTAATTTCAAAGTTCAAGCGATAGGTCTTGTGACCAGTGTTGCCAATTTAGCACTTTTAGTGCTAGATTTAGCACTTTTAAAACCTAGCATATTTTTAGCATTTTTATTTTTTCAGGATATTACAAAATCTTCTGTCTATTTGGTTTCATAAAAAAAACCTATTGAAATTTATTTATGTTTCACGCTATGAGTTTGATTTCCCAATGTTATAAAAGTGTCAGTAAATCTCTGCACAAGTAAAGAAACCCGATCCGGACGACCTATTTATACCTTGCACCATGTTACTTTTATTAAAATTTTCTAAAATTGTTGGGTATTTCATATGGTTACTGTGATATTGTCTGCTGTAGGTTGTTTATTTGGGAAAATACGCACACATATTTTTAAATTACAGACACTTAGGTGGGGAAAAAGGTTTTAAAGCATATCTGCCAGCCTCTGAAAACGTGTAACGGAATGCCTAATGAGAATCCAAAATATCATATTGAAGCAACTTCGGTTGAAAACGTGACTAAAGTCGCCAAAACACCGAATAATTGAAGTACCGCTTTACACCGTAACAAAGACCCATATTGATCATTTTTGGTAGGGAATTGTTTTCCAATGAAAATCCTAAATATCAAATTAGAACCAATTCGGTTGGGGCTACTCTAAAAAGGACAGATATATCCCATTTACAATCCAAACATGCTAGAATTATTAATTTCAATTTATTTCATAAACAAGAGTCTAGCCCATAGGGCCAAAAGCGATTCAAAAAACAACAAAATATAGACTACTCCAAAAGCTTAAAACTAACAATGTATTAGCTTAATGATATCTTAACGTCTATTCAGTTGGAGGGGTACAGAACCATTGTACACCTAAGTCTGTTTTTACACGGTAGATTGGTTCCAGAAGAAGCCGTGTAAAAAGACATTGATCTTATACATAAAGGGATTTCCCCTAAATTAGTGCTATTCACATTTGCTTTGACCAATAAAAATTGTTTCAAACTTAATATATTTTCCAGCTAAGCATACGTTTTGCTTTACATTGGTTTGACCGAACTTCATCTACAACGAACTAATTTTCTTGGTTCCAACCTGGTTTATATATATATATATATATATATATGATAGATCTAGGAAGGTAAAATATCTTATTTCCCATTATAATGACCAAAATACTCAGAACATTTGAATTCGTTGATGGAATATGTTTTGAATACATATATTTTTTGTTTTTCATCAAATTCGGACGGCCCGAGCGATAACAGCTATGCTCAAAGCAATAGACCAAATAGCATGCAGTAAATACAAAACGAAACATCGCCCTTTCTTTAAAACTATGTTATATTGCCGACTCGGTTTTAGTATTAATTCGGGATAATGTACAATATTTAGAATAGATTTAAGAGAAAAGTCGGATTTTCGTTCCAATTATAGGGTCAAGTGCAATAACTTTGTTCGTTTAATGTAACAATATATGTATTGTCTATATGACCAGTTCATTTTTGTGTTTGTTAGAGTAGATTCAATAGTTAGGTTAGCAAAAGGGATAAGTGCAATAGCGACTGAGAGGACGAAAATCACAGTCAGCATTGATTCTGAAATCCTGTTCACGAGATCTTTTTTTGTAACGTTTATGTCTCAAAAACTGCCGTGATGTTGACCTCACCAGAATTTATGTTTTGTTTCATGCCAAAGTAAAGTTTTAAAAGGGTGAAAATTGATAATGAAAGCAATATCTTTTGTGGCCTAAATGCTGCGAACTGCTTTGCTTCATAATATCCTACCGCAGATCTTTTATTTTGCCAAACTTACGAAGTAAATGCGTGGTTTTTGCCGTTTATAATTTTATTGAAAATTTATATGTTTAGTCTCGTCCTACAGTACACCTCAACAACCAAATTAGGACACGTAATATTGTTAAAAAATAAAAAAAATAAAAAATCCACACACTTATCTCACGATAGCTGAAAAAGCACTCAAGCCCCTTTCAAATACTAAAAAATAGAATCATTAATAATATAGTAGTGTCTAAAATAATCTGTACTTTGTATGTTTTCTATGTTGTCAATTAATTTAACGTTTTTTTTAACCATTTTATTAAGTAGACTAACATATTTAATCTAATCATCTGATTTATATTTATCGTTTGTAAGAGTACGTTATAAGACTTTAATATTCATCCAAGATTTTTATTAAACAAAATTCGATATACAAATTCCGACACATTTTACATTATTCACTTCTTCAATGAGCGAAAACGTTTCAGGAAAACGACGTAGTAAAAGAAATACATCTTTAGCCTTTGACCTAAGTAGAACCTCATTTCACTTACCGAAACCCAAATACAAAAAGAAGGGAGTAGGAAATAGAATGGGTAATCCAGACACAAATAGGTACTCGACAATAAGGGATTTGTCGGGAACCATAAATAACCCAACTCCTAGCACCAGCGCCAATGCAACAAAGTAATCCTCTACCCGAAGTTCAAACCAATCAGTCTTATCATGTAGACCAAGTCTTTAGAGGGATGGTACTAGAAAGTATTAATGAGGCCAGATTGAATGAACCACATTAGTATCAGAAAGCGTCAGTAGGGAAATGGGAAAGGTATATGCGGTCATAAATAAATTGAATGAAATGGTAGCCAGGTTGTCAATCGAAGGGCGTAACGGCCCCACAAACCCTCAGCCAAGTAACTCTCAACCAACTATTCCACCAACAAACAGAGAGACATCGGCGGCAGGGTTAAATCGTAGAAATACAGTAACCTCGTCTATAAGTGCGAATGGTACTCAAGGCCAAAATTTTCCGGAAAACCCAAAACCCTATCCGTAGAAAACTTTATATACAGGCTTGAATATTTCCAACAAAGAAATATTGAATGAATTCCACATCCTCGTGTCTGGACCAGCTTACGATTTTTTTTTTTTTTTTTTTTTGAAAGTTGAGGTAATCATTTTTTTAACACATTTTATAGACCTAATTATAAATGTGAATTAAGATTTTGAAAATCAAATAAAAGGAATTCAGAATTGTGGATCAAATATAGGAAAAAATTAAATATTTCATTTCTTGGCAGTATTTAAAATAAAAATGATATGAAATTTTTATGTAAAACTATGGCATACCTTAAATAAATTTGACTAAAAGTCAATTTTAATTTGTTTATATTATCGACAATAACTCTTAAGTTTATGAACGGTCGCAAAATTCTGGACAGAGTACCTATTAAGGCGTCAAATTATATTATGACTAATATTTGCCACTTTGCCATTATAATCACCACTTGTGACACATGTCAATGTTATATAACATTTTTCAAATATAAATTATATTCACAAAAATATGAAATTTTGACTTTGGCCTCATGTCATTTGTAAACCGTGACGCACAATGTTATAAAATTTTACCGGAGTAAAACTCAAAGTTCCTAAATTTCAAATATATAACGTTTTATTGGCTCTATCTGAAATGGATATTTTGCCAAAAAATTGGATTCCTGGATTGGATTGGAATACATAGTGCGGTCTAAGGAACATGGAATATATTTTGTTTACTTGTTTCTGTTTGTGTCCACTAAAATTAAACTCAATGTTATTCCCTGGGTTCGGATTTGAACTTATGTTTGTACAATCCATTATATTTACCAAGCAAAGTTCTTGTGATACCTCCATAATAGAATGTCGCTAAATATTGACCTATCAGCATGAAGAAAAACATACTTATTCCAAGGTCTGATCGTTTCCCATTGAAGGGTTAAATTATTTAATTAAATACAGTTATATGGGTACATTTGTATATCATTATAGAAATGTTCTTAAGCAATTCTAAAGTAACTGAGATGGTAAAATTGCTCTACTTAATAAAAAATAATTTTTCATAAAATTCAACATAAGTGTTAAAAGTTTTTAAACATTTTAATTATTTGAAGCTAACATCTCCATCACAAAGGATTTCCAAAGCGCACGGAAGTCGTTTAGCATTTCCTAGATTGTCTGCGTTGAACAATTAGCATTTGTATGCCATAATTGAGCTTGTAAAAACAAATTAAACTTCAATTTAAGACAAGTGTGAATTGGGCAACTGTAAACAATTTGAAAGGAGCTCATCTGAAGTATGTACATTGGGGGAAAAAACTTCCTGTTATGACTTAATCATAGCTTCCTGTAGACTTCTATGCTACAATCTCCGAAATATTTCAATTTATTATTCCACTCATTCCTTTTGCCCAATTGGAGGCATGATAAGGCAGAATAATTTTCTTGTGATGTCTTACTGGGAGTTTCATTTGCCACATCGTTTATTTCTCCTTTTGGGGAAGTTTTTCTTTTAACCACCCGCAAAAGTTTTCTCTTCGCATATTCTTTTTTTTCATTGTGAACTTCTTTTGGTAAATCCGCCCACACAAATTGGTAGCTTGTTTTACTTTTTATTTGAAACATTTTGAACGAGAACAATGTATTGCACAGTTAACGTTTTTTAAGTATTATTTTATTGTCTTTAATCTATTTCGCATGGAAGTGCACTTTACAGCCATCATTAAAATAAAAAGGTTTTCGATAACTTTGGCTTTAAAAATGAAATGAGACTTCAGTTGACTGGATTGTCTGAATTAGTACAACGGGAGTAGACGGAAAATTATTTGCGGATCTTTAAAACATTTTGCTGCCAAAAATATTCACTTTTAAATGGTTCACATTTGACAGTATAGTATTTAGGATATTACTATAATTGTAGCGTCTTCCAATGCCTATACTGAAGACTCTTTTAAATCCCCTTTAATTTATCTTTGATATCAACTTTTCAACTTTCAATTACCGTTCTTTTTGTTGTCCTCCCATGAATTTGAGAAAACTTTTCACAGCCTTGGGG